>NW_027142863.1:0-129694 GCF_026170545.1 Melanerpes formicivorus
ACAGGAATAAGGTAGGGAAGAATTCTAAGGATCATTTTGACAGCCTCCAGAAGTTAGATCAGATGGCAAATTGTATTTGGTGCTAGGTCTTTCCCTTTAGGTTTTACCCCAACAATGTTTTCATTAGTTTCGCTCACTCTCGAAATCAAGCATTTTACAGCAGGTTGGAGCAGCCTGTATCTCAGCACAGGAATAAGGTAGGGAAGAATTCTAAGGATCATTTTGACAGCCTCCAGAAGTTAGATCAGATGGCAAATTGTATTTGGTGCTAGGTCTTTCCCTTTAGGTTTTACCCCAACAATGTTTTCATTAGTTTCACTCACTCTCGAAATCAAGCATTTTACAGCAGGTTGGAGCACCCTGTATCTCAGCACAGGAATAAGGTAGGGAAGAATTCAAATACTCATTTTGACTGCCTCCAGAAGTTAGATCAGATGGCCAATGCCATTTGGTGCAAGGCCTTTCCCTTTAGGTTTTACCCCAACAATGTTTTCATTAGTTTTCGCTCACTGTCGAAATCAAGCATTTTACAGCAGGTTGGAGCACCCTGTATCTCAGCACAGGAATAAAGTAGGGAAGAATTCAAATACTCATTTTGACTGCCTCCAGAAGTTAGATCAGATGGCAAATTGTATTTGGTGCTAGGTCTTTCCCTTTAGGTTTTACCCCAACAATGTTTTCATTAGTTTCGCTCACTCTCGAAATCAAGCATTTTACAGCAGGTTGGAGCAGCCTGTATCTCAGCACAGGAATAAGGTAGGGAAGAATTCTAAGGATCATCTTGACAGCCTCCAGAAGTTAGATCAGATGGCAAATTGTATTTGGTGCTAGGTCTTTCCCTTTAGGTTTTACCCCAACAATGTTTTCATTAGTTTCGCTCACTCTCGAAATCAAGCATTTTACAGCAGGTTGGAGCAGCCTGTATCTCAGCACAGGAATAAGGTAGGGAAGAATTCTAAGGATCATTTTGACTGCCTCCAGAAGTTAGATCAGATGGCCAATGCAATTTGGTGCTAGGCCTTTCCCTTTAGGTTTTACCCCAACAATGTTTTCATTAGTTTCGCACACTCTCGAAATCAAGCATTTTACAGCAGGTTGGAGCACCCTGTATCTCAGCACAGGAATAAGGTAGGGAAGAATTCTAAAGATCATTTTGACAGCCTCCAGAAGTTAGATCAGATGGCAAATTGTATTTGGTGCTCGGTCTTTCCCTTTAGGTTTTACCCCAACAATGTTTTCATTAGTTTCGCTCACTCTCGAAATCAAGCATTTTACAGCAGGTTGGAGCAGCCTGTATCTCAGCACAGGAATAAGGTAGGGAAGAATTCTAAGGATCATTTTGACAGCCTCCAGAAGTTAGATCAGATGGCCAATGCCATTTGGTGCAAGGCCTTTCCCCTTTAGGTTTTACCCCAACAATGTTTTCATTAGTTTCTCTCACTCTCGAAATCAAGCATTTTACAGCAGGTTGGAGCAGCCTGTATCTCAGCACAGGAATAAGGTAGGGAAGAATTCTAAGGATCATTTTGACAGCCTCCAGAAGTTAGATCAGATGGCCAATGCCATTTGGTGCAAGGCCTTTCCCTTTAGGTTTTACCCCAACAATGTTTTCATTAGTTTCGCTCACTCTCGAAATCAAGCATTTTACAGCAGGTTGGAGCAGCCTGTATCTCAGCACAGGAATAAGGTAGGGAAGAATTCAAATACTCATTTTGACTGCCTCCAGAAGTTAGATCAGATGGCCAATGCAATTTGGTGCTAGGCCTTTCCCTTTAGGTTTTACCCCAACAATGTTTTCATTAGTTTCGCACACTCTCGAAATCAAGCATTTTACAGCAGGTTGGAGCAGCCTGTATCTCAGCACAGGAATAAGGTAGGGAAGAATTCTAAGGATCATTTTGACAGCCTCCAGAAGTTAGATCAGATGGCAAATTGTATTTGGTGCTAGGTCTTTCCCTTTAGGTTTTACCCCAACAATGTTTTCATTAGTTTCGCTCACTCTCGAAATCAAGCATTTTACAGCAGGTTGGAGCAGCCTGTATCTCAGCACAGGAATAAGGTAGGGAAGAATTCAAATACTCATTTTGACTGCCTCCAGAAGTTAGATCAGATGGCCAATGCAATTTGGTGCTAGGCTTTCCCTTTAGGTTTTACCCCAACAATGTTTTCATTAGTTTCGCTCACTCTCGAAATCAAGCATTTTACAGCAGGTTGGGGCACCCTGTATCTCAGCACAGGAATAAGGTAGGGAAGAATTAAAATACTCATTTTGACTGCCTCCAGAAGTTAGATCAGATGGCAAATTGTATTTGGTGCTAGGTCTTTCCCTTTAGGTTTTACCCCAACAATGTTTTCATTAGTTTCGCTCACTCTCGAAATCAAGCATTTTACAGCAGGTTGGAGCAGCCTGTATCTCAGCACAGGAATAAGGTAGGGAAGAATTCAAATACTCATTTTGACTGCCTCCAGAAGTTAGATCAGATGGCCAATGCAATTTGGTGCAAGGCCTTTCCCTTTAGGTTTTACCCCAACAATGTTTTCATTAGTTTCGCTCACTCTCGAAATCAAGCATTTTACAGCAGGTTGGAGCAGCCTGTATCTCAGCACAGGAATAAGGTAGGGAAGAATTCAAATCCTCATTTTGACTGCCTCCAGAAGTTAGATCAGATGGCCAATGCAATTTGGTGCTAGGCCTTTCCCTTTAGGTTTTACCCCCAACAATGTTTTCATTAGTTTCGCTCACTCTCGAAATCAAGCATTTTACAGCAGGTTGGAGCAGCCTGTATCTCAGCACAGGAATAAGGTAGGGAAGAATTCAAATACTCATTTTGACTGCCTCCCAGAAGTTAGATCAGATGGCAAATTGTATTAGGTGCTAGGTCTTTCCCTTTAGGTTTTACCCCAACAATGTTTTCATTAGTTTCGCTCACTCTCGAAATCAAGCATTTTACAGCAGGTTGGAGCAGCCTGTATCTCAGCACAGGAATAAGGTAGGGAAGAATTCAAATACTCATTTTGACTGCCTCCAGAAGTTAGATCAGATGGCCAATGCAATTTGGTGCAAGGCCTTTCCCTTCAGGTTTTACCCCAACAATGTTTTCATTAGTTTCGCACACTCTCGAAATCAAGCATTTTACAGCAGGTTGGAGCAGCCTGTATCTCAGCACAGGAATAAGGTAGGGAAGAATTCAAATACTCATTTTGACTGCCTCCAGAAGTTAGATCAGATGGCAAATTGTATTTGGTGCTAGGTCTTTCCCTTTAGGTTTTACCCCAACAATGTTTTCATTAGTTTCGCTCACTCTCGAAATCAAGCATTTTACAGCAGGTTGGAGCAGCCTGTATCTCAGCACAGGAATAAGGTAGGGAAGAATTCAAATACTCATTTTGACTGCCTCCAGAAGTTAGATCAGATGGCCAATGCAATTTGATGCTAGGCCTTTCCCTTTAGGTTTTACCCCCAACAATGTTTTCATTAGTTTCGCTCACTCTCGAAATCAAGCATTTTACAGCAGGTTGGAGCAGCCTGTATCTCAGCACAGGAATAAGGTAGGGAAGAATTCTAAGGATCATTTTGACTGCCTCCAGAAGTTAGATCAGATGGCCAATGGAATTTGGTGCTAGGTCTTTCCCTTTAGGTTTTACCCCAACAATGTTTTCATTAGTTTCGCTCACTCTCGAAATCAAGCATTTTACAGCAGGTTGGAGCACCCTGTATCTCAGCACAGGAATAAGGTAGGGAAGAATTCTAAGGATCATTATGACTGCCTCCAGAAGTTAGATCAGATGGCAAATTGTATTTGGTGCTAGGTCTTTCCCTTTAGGTTTTACCCCAACAATGTTTTCATTAGTTTCGCTCACTCTCGAAATCAAGCATTTTACAGCAGTTTGGAGCAGCCTGTATCTCAGCACAGGAATAAGGTAGGGAAGAATTAAATACTCATTTTGACTGCCTCCAGAAGTTAGATCAGATGGCCAATGCAATTTGGTGCAAGGCCTTTCCCTTTAGGTTTTACCCCCAACAATGTTTTCATTAGTTTCGCACACTCTCGAAATCAAGCATTTTACAGCAGGTTGGAGCAGCCTGTATCTCAGCACAGGAACAAGGTAGGGAAGAATTCAAATACTCATTTTGACTGCCTCCAGAAGTTAGATCAGATGGCCAATGCAATTTGGTGCTAGGCCTTTCCCTTTAGGTTTTACCCCAACAATGTTTTCATTAGTTTCGCTCACTCTCGAAATCAAGCATTTTACAGCAGGTTGGAGCAGCCTGTATCTCAGCACAGGAATAAGGTAGGGAAGAATTCTAAGGATCATTTTGACAGCCTCCAGAAGTTAGATCAGATGGCAAATTGTATTTGGTGCTAGGCCTTTCCCTTTAGGTTTTACCCCAACAATGTTTTCATTAGTTTCGCTCACTCTCGAAATCAAGCATTTTACAGCAGGTTGGAGCAGCCTGTATCTCAGCACAGGAATAAGGTAGGGAAGAATTCAAATACTCATTTTGACTGCCTCCAGAAGGTAGATCAGATGGTCAATGCAATTTGGTGCTAGGCCTTTCCCTTTAGGTTTTACCCCAACAATGTTTTCATTAGTTTCGCTCACTCTCGAAATCAAGCATTTTACAGCAGGTTGGAGCACCCTGTATCTCAGCACAGGAATAAGGTAGGGAAGAATTCAAATACTCATTTTGACTGCCTCCAGAAGTTAGATCAGATGGCCAATGCAATTTGGTGCTAGGTCTTTCCCTTTAGGTTTTACCCCAACAATGTTTTCATTAGTTTCGCTCACTCTCAAAATCATGCATTTTACAGCAGGTTGGAGCAGCCTGTATCTCAGCACAGGAATAAGGTAGGGAAGAATTCAAATACTCATTTTGACTGCCTCCAGAAGTTAGATCAGATGGCAAATTGTATTTGGTGCTAGGCCTTTCCCTTTAGGTTTTACCCCAACAATGTTTTCATTAGTTTCGCTCACTCTCGAAATCAAGCATTTTACAGCAGGTTGGAGCAGCCTGTATCTCAGCACAGGAATAAGGTAGGGAAGAATTCAAATACTCATTTTGACTGCCTCCAGAAGTTAGATCAGATGGCAAATTGTATTTGGTGCTAGGTCTTTCCCTTTAGGTTTTACCCCAACAATGTTTTCATTAGTTTCGCTCACTCTCGAAATCAAGCATTTTACAGCAGGTTGGAGCAGCCTGTATCTCAGCACAGGAATAAGGTAGGGAAGAATTCAAATACTCATTTTGACTGCCTCCAGAAGTTAGATCAGATGGCCAATGCAATTTGGTGCTAGGCCTTTCCCTTTAGGTTTTACCCCAACAATGTTTTCATTAGTTTCGCTCACTCTCGAAATCAAGCATTTTACAGCAGGTTGGAGCAGCCTGTATCTCAGCACAGGAATAAGGTAGGGAAGAATTCAAATACTCATTTTGACAGCCTCCAGAAGTTAGATCAGATGGCCAATGCAATTTGGTGCTAGGCCTTTCCCTTTAGGTTTTACCCCAACAATGTTTTTATTAGTTTCGCTCACTCTCGAAATCAAGCATTTTACAGCAGGTTGGAGCAGCCTGTATCTCAGCACAGGAATAAGGTAGGGAAGAATTCAAATACTCATTTTGACTGCCTCCAGAACTTAGATCAGATGGCAAATTGTATTTGGTGCTAGGTCTTTCCCTTTAGGTTTTACCCCAACAATGTTTTCATTAGTTTCGCTCACTCTCGAAATCAAGCATTTTACAGCAGGTTGGAGCACCCTGTATCTCAGCACAGGAATAAGGTAGGGAAGAATTCAAATACTCATTTTGACTGCCTCCAGAAGGTAGATCAGATGGCAAATTGTATTTGGTGCTAGGTCTTTCCCTTTAGGTTTTACCCCAACAATGTTTTCATTAGTTTCGCTCACTCTCGAAATCAAGCATTTTACAGCAGGTTGGAGCAGCCTGTATCTCAGCACAGGAATAAGGTAGGGAAGAATTCAAATCCTCATTTTGACTGCCTCCAGAAGTTAGATCAGATGGCAAATTGTATTTGGTGCTAGGTCTTTCCCTTTAGGTTTTACCCCAACAATGTTTTCATTAGTTTCGCTCACTCTCGAAATCAAGCATTTTACAGCAGGTTGGAGCAGCCTGTATCTCAGCACAGGAATAAGGTAGGGAAGAATTCAAATACTCATTTTGACTGCCTCCAGAAGTTAGATCAGATGGCCAATGCAATTTGGTGCTAGGTCTTTCCCTTTAGGTTTTACCCCAACAATGTTTTCATTAGTTTCGCTCACTCTCGAAATCAAGCATTTTACAGCAGGTTGGAGCAGCCTGTATCTCAGCACAGGAATAAGGTAGGGAAGAATTCAAATACTCATTTTGACTGCCTCCAGAAGTTAGATCAGATGGCCAATGCAATTTGGTGCTAGGCCTTTCCCTTTAGGTTTTACCCCAACAATGTTTTCATTAGTTTCGCTCACTCTCGAAATCAAGCATTTTACAGCAGGATGGAGCAGCCTGTATCTCAGCACAGGAATAAGGTAGGGAAGAATTCAAATACTCATTTTGACTGCCTCCAGAACTTAGATCAGATGGCAAATTGTATTTGGTGCTAGGTCTTTCCCTTTAGGTTTTACCCCAACAATGTTTTCATTAGTTTCGCTCACTCTCGAAATCAAGCATTTTACAGCAGGTTGGAGCAGCCTGTATCTCAGCACAGGAATAAGGTAGGGAAGAATTCAAATACTCATTTTGACTGCCTCCAGAAGGTAGATCAGATGGCAAATTGTATTTGGTGCTAGGTCTTTCCCTTTAGGTTTTACCCCAACAATGTTTTCATTAGTTTCGCTCACTCTCGAAATCAAGCTTTTTACAGCAGGTTGGAGCACCCTGTATCTCAGCACAGGAATAAGGTAGGGAAGAATTCAAATACTCATTTTGACTGCCTCCAGAAGTTAGATCAGATGGCAAATTGTATTTGGTGCTAGGTTTTTCCCTTTAGGTTTTACCCCAACAATGTTTTCATTAGTTTCGCTCACTCTCGAAATCAAGCATTTTACAGCAGGTTGGAGCAGCCTGTATCTCAGCACAGGAATAAGGTAGGGAAGAATTCAAATACTCATTTTGACTGCCTCCAGAAGTTAGATCAGATGGCCAATGCAATTTGGTGCTAGGCCTTTCCCTTTAGGTTTTACCCCAACAATGTTTTCATTAGTTTCGCTCACTCTCGAAATCAAGCATTTTACAGCAGGTTGGAGCAGCCTGTATCTCAGCACAGGAATAAGGTAGGGAAGAATTCAAATACTCATTTTGACTGCCTCCAGAAGTTAGATCAGATGGCCAATGCAATTTGTTGCTAGGCCTTTCCCTTTAGGTTTTACCCCAACAATGTTTTCATTAGTTTCGCTCACTCTCGAAATCAAGCATTTTACAGCAGGTTGGAGCACCCTGTATCTCAGCACAGGAATAAGGTAGGGAAGAATTCAAATACTCATTTTCACTGCCTCCAGAAGTTAGATCAGATGGCCAATGCAATTTGGTGCTAGGTCTTTCCCTTTAGGTTTTACCCCAACAATGTTTTCATTAGTTTCGCTCACTCTCGAAATCAAGCATTTTACAGCAGGTTGGAGCAGCCTGTATCTCAGCACAGGAATAAGGTAGGGAAGAATTCAAATACTCATTTTGACTGCCTCCAGAAGTTAGATCAGATGGCCAATGCAATTTGGTGCTAGGCCTTTCCCTTTAGGTTTTACCCCAACAATGTTTTCATTAGTTTCGCTCACTCTCAAAATCAAGCATTTTACAGCAGGTTGGAGCAGCCTGTATCTCAGCACAGGAATAAGGTAGGGAAGAATTCAAATACTCATTTTGACTGCCTCCAGAAGTTAGATCAGATGGCCAATGCAATTTGGTGCTAGGCCTTTCCCTTTAGGTTTTACCCCAACAATGTTTTCATTAGTTTCGCTCACTCTCGAAATCAAGCATTTTACAGCAGGTTGGAGCAGCCTGTATCTCAGCACAGGAATAAGGTAGGGAAGAATTCAAATACTCATTTTGACTGCCTCCAGAAGTTAGATCAGATGGCAAATTGTATTTGGTGCTAGGTCTTTCCCTTTAGGTTTTACCCCAACAATGTTTTCATTAGTTTCGCTCACTCTCGAAATCAAGCATTTTACAGCAGGTTGGAGCAGCCTGTATCTCAGCACAGGAATAAGGTAGGGAAGAATTCAAATACTCATTTTGACTGCCTCCAGAAGTTAGATCAGATGGCCAATGCAATTTGGTGCAAGGCCTTTCCCTTTAGGTTTTACCCCAACAATGTTTTCATTAGTTTCGCTCACTCTCGAAATCAAGCATTTTACAGCAGGTTGGAGCAGCCTGTATCTCAGCACAGGAATAAGGTAGGGAAGAATTCAAATACTCATTTTGACTGCCTCCAGAAGATAGAGCAGATGGCCAATGCAATTTGGTGCAAGGCGTTTCCCTTTAGGTTTTACCCCAACAATGTTTTCATTAGTTTCGCACACTCTCGAAATCAAGCATTTTACAGCAGGTTGGAGCAGCCTGTATTTCAGCACAGGAATAAGGTAGGGAAGAATTCTAAGGATCATTTTGACAGCCTCCAGAAGTTGGATCAGATGGCAAATTGTATTTGGTGCTAGGTCTTTCCCTTTAGGTTTTACCCCAACAATGTTTTCATTAGTTTTGCTTACTCTCGAAATCAAGCATTTTATAGCAGGTTGGAGCAGCCTGTATCTCAGCACAGGAATAAGGTAGGGAAGAATTCAAATACTCATTTTGACTGCCTCCAGAAGTTAGATCAGATGGCCAATGCAATTTGGTGCTAGGCCTTTCCCTTTAGGTTTTACCCCAACAATGTTTTCATTAGTTTTGCTCACTCTCGAAATCAAGCATTTTACGGCAGGTTGGAGCAGCCTGTATCTCAGCACAGGAATAAGGTAGGGAAGAATTCAAATACTCATTTTGACTGCCTCCAGAAGTTAGATCAGATGGCCAATGCAATTTGGTGCTAGGTCTTTCCCTTTAGGTTTTACCCCAACAATGTTTTCATTAGTTTCGCTCACTCTCGAAATCAAGCATTTTACAGCAGGTTGGAGCAGCCTGTATCTCAGCACAGGAATAAGGTAGGGAAGAATTCAAATACTCATTTTGACTGCCTCCAGAAGTTAGATCAGATGGCAAATTGTATTTGGTGCTAGGTCTTTCCCTTTAGGTTTTACCCTAAAAATGTTTTCATTAGTTTCGCTCACTCTCGAAATCAAGCATTTTACAGCAGGTTGGAGCAGCCTGTATCTCAGCACAGGAATAAGGTAGGGAAGAATTCAAATACTCATTTTGACTGCCTCCAGAAGTTAGATCAGATGGCCAATGCAATTTGGTGCAAGGCCTTTCCCTTTAGGTTTTACCCCAACAATGTTTTCATTAGTTTCGCTCACTCTCGAAATCAAGCATTTTACAGCAGGTTGGAGCAGCCTGTATCTCAGCACAGGAATAAGGTAGGGAAGAATTCTAAGGATCATTTTGACTGCCTCCAGAAGTTAGATCAGATGGCCAATGCAATTTGCTGCTAGGCCTTTCCCTTTAGGTTTTACCCCAACAATGTTTTCATTAGTTTCGCTCACTCTCGAAATCAAGCATTTTACAGCAGGTTGGAGCAGCCTGTATCTCAGCACAGGAATAAGGTAGGGAAGAATTCAAATACTCATTTTGACTGCCTCCAGAAGTTAGATCAGATGGCCAATGCAATTTGGTGCAAGGCCTTTCCCTTTAGGTTTTACCCCAACAATGTTTTCATTAGTTTCGCTCACTCTCGAAATCAAGCATTTTACAGCAGGTTGGAGCAGCCTGTATCTCAGCACAGGAATAAGGTAGGGAAGAATTCTAAGGATCATTTTGACTGCCTCCAGAAGTTAGATCAGATGGCCAATGCAATTTGGTGCTAGGCCATTCCCTTTAGGTTTTACCCCAACAATGTTTTCATTAGTTTCGCACACTCTCGAAATCAAGCATTTTACAGCAGGTTGGAGCACCCTGTATCTCAGCACAGGAATAAGGTAGGGAAGAATTCTAAGGATCATTTTGACAGCCTCCAGAAGTTAGATCAGATGGCAAATTGTATTTGGTGCTAGGTCTTTCCCTTTAGGTTTTACCCCAACAATGTTTTCATTAGTTTCGCTCACTCTCGAAATCAAGCATTTTACAGCAGGTTGGAGCAGCCTGTATCTCAGCACAGGAATAAGGTAGGGAAGAATTCAAATACTCATTTTGACTGCCTCCAGAAGTTAGATCAGATGGCAAATTGTATTTGGTGCTAGGTCTTTCCCTTTAGGTTTTACCCCAACAATGTTTTCATTAGTTTCGCTCACTCTCGAAATCAAGCATTTTACAGCAGGTTGGAGCAGCCTGTATCTCAGCACAGGAATAAGGTAGGGAAGAATTCAAATACTCATTTTGACTGCCTCCAGAAGTTAGATCAGATGGCAAATTGTATTTGGTGCTAGGTCTTTCCCTTTAGGTTTTACCCCAACAATGTTTTCATTAGTTTCGCTCACTCTCGAAATCAAGCATTTTACAGCAGGTTGGAGCAGCCTGTATCTCAGCACAGGAATAAGGTAGGGAAGAATTCAAATACTCATTTTGACTGCCTCCAGAAGTTAGATCAGATGGCCTATGCAATTTGGTGCTAGGCCTTTCCCTTTAGGTTTTACCCCAACAATGTTTTCATTAGTTTCGCTCACTCTCAAAATCAAGCATTTTACAGCAGGTTGGAGCAGCCTGTATCTCAGCACAGGAATAAGGTAGGGAAGAATTCAAATACTCATTTTGACTGCCTCCAGAAGTTAGATCAGATGGCAAATTGGATTTGGTGCTAGGTCTTTCCCTTTAGGTTTTACCCCAACAATGTTTTCATTAGTTTCGCTCACTCTCGAAATCAAGCATTTTACAGCAGGTTGGAGCAGCCTGTATCTCAGCACAGGAATAAGGTAGGGAAGAATTCAAATACTCATTTTGACTGCCTCCAGAAATTAGATCAGATGGCAAATTGTATTTGGTGCTAGGTCTTTCCCTTTAGGTTTTACCCCAACAATGTTTTCATTAGTTTCGCTCACTCTCGAAATCAAGCATTTTATAGCAGGTTGGAGCAGCCTGTATCTCAGCACAGGAATAAGGTAGGGAAGAATTCAAATACTCATTTTGACAGCCTCCAGAAGTTAGATCAGATGGCCAATGCAATTTGGTGCAAGGCCATTCCCTTTAGGTTTTACCCCAACAATGTTTTCATTAGTTTCGCTCACTCTCGAAATCAAGCATTTTACAGCAGGTTGGAGCAGCCTGTATCTCAGCACAGGAATAAGGTAGGGAAGAATTCAAATACTCATTTTGACTGCCTCCAGAAGTTAGATCAGATGGCCAATGCAATTTGGTGCTAGGCCTTTCCCTTTAGGTTTTACCCCAACAATGTTTTCATTAGTTTCGCACACTCTCGAAATCAAGCATTTTACAGCAGGTTGGAGCAGCCTGTATCTCAGCACAGGAATAAGGTAGGGAAGAATTCTAAGGATCATTTTGACTGCCTCCAGAAGTTAGATCAGATGGCAAATTGTATTTGGTGCTAGGTCTTTCCCTTTAGGTTTTACCCCAACAATGTTTTCATTAGTTTCGCTCACTCTCGAAATCAAGCATTTTACAGCAGGTTGGAGCAGCCTGTATCTCAGCACAGGAATAAGGTAGGGAAGAATTCAAATACTCATTTTGACTGCCTCCAGAAGATAAAGCAGATGGCCAATGCAATTTGGTGCAAGGCGTTTCCCTTTAGGTTTTACCCCAACAATGTTTTCATTAGTTTCGCACACTCTCGAAATCAAGCATTTTACAGCAGGTTGGAGCAGCCTGTATTTCAGCACAGGAATAAGGTAGGGAAGAATTCTAAGGATCATTTTGACAGCCTCCAGAAGTTGGATCAGATGGCAAATTGTATTTGGTGCTAGGTCTTTCCCTTTAGGTTTTACCCCAACAATGTTTTCATTAGTTTCGCTCACTCTCGAAATCAAGCATTTTACAGCAGGTTGGAGCAGCCTGTATCTCAGCACAGGAATAAGGTAGGGAAGAATTCAAATACTCATTTTGACTGCCTCCAGAAGATAGAGCAGATGGCCAATGCAATTTGGTGCAAGGCGTTTCCCTTTAGGTTTTACCCCAACAATGTTTTCATTAGTTTCGCACACTCTCGAAATCAAGCATTTTACAGCAGGTTGGAGCAGCCTGTATTTCAGCACAGGAATAAGGTAGGGAAGAATTCTAAGGATCATTTTGACAGCCTCCAGAAGTTGGATCAGATGGCAAATTGTATTTGGTGCTAGGTCTTTCCCTTTAGGTTTTACCCCAACAATGTTTTCATTAGTTTTGCTTACTCTCGAAATCAAGCATTTTATAGCAGGTTGGAGCAGCCTGTATCTCAGCACAGGAATAAGGTAGGGAAGAATTCAAATACTCATTTTGACTGCCTCCAGAAGTTAGATCAGATGGCCAATGAAATTTGGTGCTAGGCCTTTCCCTTTAGGTTTTACCCCAACAATGTTTTCATTAGTTTTGCTCACTCTCGAAATCAAGCATTTTACGGCAGGTTGGAGCAGCCTGTATCTCAGCACAGGAATAAGGTAGGGAAGAATTCAAATACTCATTTTGACTGCCTCCAGAAGTTAGATCAGATGGCCAATGCAATTTGGTGCTAGGTCTTTCCCTTTAGGTTTTACCCCAACAATGTTTTCATTAGTTTCGCTCACTCTCGAAATCAAGCATTTTACAGCAGGTTGGAGCAGCCTGTATCTCAGCACAGGAATAAGGTAGGGAAGAATTCAAATACTCATTTTGACTGCCTCCAGAAGTTAGATCAGATGGCAAATTGTATTTGGTGCTAGGTCTTTCCCTTTAGGTTTTACCCTAAAAATGTTTTCATTAGTTTCGCTCACTCTCGAAATCAAGCATTTTACAGCAGGTTGGAGCAGCCTGTATCTCAGCACAGGAATAAGGTAGGGAAGAATTCAAATACTCATTTTGACTGCCTCCAGAAGTTAGATCAGATGGCCAATGCAATTTGGTGCAAGGCCTTTCCCTTTAGGTTTTACCCCAACAATGTTTTCATTAGTTTCGCTCACTCTCGAAATCAAGCATTTTACAGCAGGTTGGAGCAGCCTGTATCTCAGCACAGGAATAAGGTAGGGAAGAATTCTAAGGATCATTTTGACTGCCTCCAGAAGTTAGATCAGATGGCCAATGCAATTTGCTGCTAGGCCTTTCCCTTTAGGTTTTACCCCAACAATGTTTTCATTAGTTTCGCTCACTCTCGAAATCAAGCATTTTACAGCAGGTTGGAGCAGCCTGTATCTCAGCACAGGAATAAGGTAGGGAAGAATTCAAATACTCATTTTGACTGCCTCCAGAAGTTAGATCAGATGGCCAATGCAATTTGGTGCAAGGCCTTTCCCTTTAGGTTTTACCCCAACAATGTTTTCATTAGTTTCGCTCACTCTCGAAATCAAGCATTTTACAGCAGGTTGGAGCAGCCTGTATCTCAGCACAGGAATAAGGTAGGGAAGAATTCTAAGGATCATTTTGACTGCCTCCAGAAGTTAGATCAGATGGCCAATGCAATTTGGTGCTAGGCCATTCCCTTTAGGTTTTACCCCAACAATGTTTTCATTAGTTTCGCACACTCTCGAAATCAAGCATTTTACAGCAGGTTGGAGCACCCTGTATCTCAGCACAGGAATAAGGTAGGGAAGAATTCTAAGGATCATTTTGACAGCCTCCAGAAGTTAGATCAGATGGCAAATTGTATTTGGTGCTAGGTCTTTCCCTTTAGGTTTTACCCCAACAATGTTTTCATTAGTTTCGCTCACTCTCGAAATCAAGCATTTTACAGCAGGTTGGAGCACCCTGTATCTCAGCACAGGAATAAGGTAGGGAAGAATTCAAATACTCATTTTGACTGCCTCCAGAAGTTAGATCAGATGGCAAATTGTATTTGGTGCTAGGTCTTTCCCTTTAGGTTTTACCCCAACAATGTTTTCATTAGTTTCGCTCACTCTCAAAATCAAGCATTTTACAGCAGGTTGGAGCAGCCTGTATCTCAGCACAGGAATAAGGTAGGGAAGAATTCAAATACTCATTTTGACTGCCTCCAGAAGTTAGATCAGATGGCAAATTGTATTTGGTGCTAGGTCTTTCCCTTTAGGTTTTACCCCAACAATGTTTTCATTAGTTTCGCTCACTCTCAAAATCAAGCATTTTACAGCAGGTTGGAGCAGCCTGTATCTCAGCACAGGAATAAGGTAGGGAAGAATTCAAATACTCATTTTGACTGCCTCCAGAAGTTAGATCAGATGGCCTATGCAATTTGGTGCTAGGCCTTTCCCTTTAGGTTTTACCCCAACAATGTTTTCATTAGTTTCGCTCACTCTCGAAATCAAGCATTTTACAGCAGGTTGGAGCAGCCTGTATCTCAGCACAGGAATAAGGTAGGGAAGAATTCAAATACTCATTTTGACTGCCTCCAGAAGTTAGATCAGATGGCAAATTGGATTTGGTGCTAGGTCTTTCCCTTTAGGTTTTACCCCAACAATGTTTTCATTAGTTTCGCTCACTCTCGAAATCAAGCATTTTACAGCAGGTTGGAGCAGCCTGTATCTCAGCACAGGAATAAGGTAGGGAAGAATTCAAATACTCATTTTGACTGCCTCCAGAAATTAGATCAGATGGCAAATTGTATTTGGTGCTAGGTCTTTCCCTTTAGGTTTTACCCCAACAATGTTTTCATTAGTTTCGCTCACTCTCAAAATCAAGCATTTTACAGCAGGTTGGAGCAGCCTGTATCTCAGCACAGGAATAAGGTAGGGAAGAATTCAAATACTCATTTTGACAGCCTCCAGAAGTTAGATCAGATGGCCAATGCAATTTGGTGCAAGGCCATTCCCTTTAGGTTTTACCCCAACAATGTTTTCATTAGTTTCGCTCACTCTCGAAATCAAGCATTTTACAGCAGGTTGGAGCAGCCTGTATCTCAGCACAGGAATAAGGTAGGGAAGAATTCAAATACTCATTTTGACTGCCTCCAGAAGTTAGATCAGATGGCCAATGCAATTTGGTGCTAGGCCTTTCCCTTTAGGTTTTACCCCAACAATGTTTTCATTAGTTTCGCACACTCTCGAAATCAAGCATTTTACAGCAGGTTGGAGCAGCCTGTATCTCAGCACAGGAATAAGGTAGGGAAGAATTCTAAGGATCATTTTGACAGCCTCCAGAAGTTAGATCAGATGGCAAATTGTATTTGGTGCTAGGCCTTTCCCTTTAGGTTTTACCCCAACAATGTTTTCATTAGTTTCGCTCACTCTCGAAATCAAGCATTTTACAGCAGGTTGGAGCAGCCTGTATCTCAGCACAGGAATAAGGTAGGGAAGAATTCAAATACTCATTTTGACTGCCTCCAGAAGTTATATCAGATGGCCAATGCAATTTGGTGCTAGGTCTTTCCCTTTAGGTTTTACCCCAACAATGTTTTCATTAGTTTCGCTCACTCTCGAAATCAAGCATTTTACAGCAGGTTGGAGCAGCCTGTATCTCAGCACAGGAATAAGGTAGGGAAGAATTCAAATACTCATTTTGACTGCCTCCAGAAGTTAGATCAGATGGCCAATGCAATTTGGTGCAAGGTCTTTCCCTTTAGGTTTTACCCCAACAATGTTTTCATTAGTTTCGCTCACTCTCGAAATCAAGCATTTTACAGCAGGTTGGAGCAGCCTGTATCTCAGCACAGGAATAAGGTAGGGAAGAATTCAAATACTCATTTTGACTGCCTCCAGAAGTTAGATCAGATGGCAAATTGTATTTGGTGCTAGGTCTTTCCCTTTAGGTTTTACCCCAACAATGTTTTCATTAGTTTCGCTCACTCTCGAAATCAAGCATTTTACAGCAGGTTGGAGCAGCCTGTATCTCAGCACAGGAATAAGGTAGGGAAGAATTCAAATACTCATTTTGACTGCCTCCAGAAGTTAGATCAGATGGCCTATGCAATTTGGTGCTAGTCCTTTCCCTTTAGGTTTTACCCCAACAATGTTTTCATTAGTTTCGCTCACTCTCGAAATCAAGCATTTTACAGCAGGTTGGAGCAGCCTGTATCTCAGCACAGGAATAAGGTAGGGAAGAATTCAAATACTCATTTTGACTGCCTCCAGAAGTTAGATCAGATGGCAAATTGGATTTGGTGCTAGGTCTTTCCCTTTAGGTTTTACCCCAACAATGTTTTCATTAGTTTCGCTCACTCTCGAAATCAAGCATTTTACAGCAGGTTGGAGCAGCCTGTATCTCAGCACAGGAATAAGGTAGGGAAGAATTCTAAGGATCATTTTGACAGCCTCCAGAAGTTAGATCAGATGGCAAATTGTATTTGGTGCTAGGTCTTTCCCTTTAGGTTTTACCCCAACAATGTTTTCATTAGTTTCGCTCACTCTCGAAATCAAGCATTTTACAGCAGGTTGGAGCAGCCTGTATCTCAGCACAGGAATAAGGTAGGGAAGAATTCAAATACTCATTTTGACTGCCTCCAGAAGTTAGATCAGATGGCAAATTGTATTTGGTGCTAGGTCTTTCCCTTTAGGTTTTACCCCAACAATGTTTTCATTAGTTTCGCTCACTCTCGAAATCAAGCATTTTACAGCAGGTTGGAGCAGCCTGTATCTCAGCACAGGAATAAGGTAGGGAAGAATTCAAATACTCATTTTGACTGCCTCCAGAAGTTAGATCAGATGGCAAATTGTATTTGGTGCTAGGTCTTTCCCTTTAGGTTTTACCCCAACAATGTTTTCATTAGTTTCGCTCACTCTCAAAATCAAGCATTTTACAGCAGGTTGGAGCAGCCTGTATCTCAGCACAGGAATAAGGTAGGGAAGAATTCAAATACTCATTTTGACTGCCTCCAGAAGTTAGATCAGATGGCCTATGCAATTTGGTGCTAGGCCTTTCCCTTTAGGTTTTACCCCAACAATGTTTTCATTAGTTTCGCTCACTCTCGAAATCAAGCATTTTACAGCAGGTTGGAGCAGCCTGTATCTCAGCACAGGAATAAGGTAGGGAAGAATTCAAATACTCCTTTTGACTGCCTCCAGAAGTTAGATCAGATGGCAAATTGGATTTGGTGCTAGGTCTTTCCCTTTAGGTTTTACCCCAACAATGTTTTCATTAGTTTCGCTCACTCTCGAAATCAAGCATTTTACAGCAGGTTGGAGCAGCCTGTATCTCAGCACAGGAATAAGGTAGGGAAGAATTCAAATACTCATTTTGACTGCCTCCAGAAATTAGATCAGATGGCAAATTGTATTTGGTGCTAGGTCTTTCCCTTTAGGTTTTACCCCAACAATGTTTTCATTAGTTTCGCTCACTCTCAAAATCAAGCATTTTACAGCAGGTTGGAGCAGCCTGTATCTCAGCACAGGAATAAGGTAGGGAAGAATTCAAATACTCATTTTGACTGCCTCCAGAAGTTAGATCAGATGGCCAATGCAATTTGGTGCTAGGCCTTTCCCTTTAGGTTTTACCCCAACAATGTTTTCATTAGTTTCGCACACTCTCGAAATCAAGCATTTTACAGCAGGTTGGAGCAGCCTGTATCTCAGCACAGGAATAAGGTAGGGAAGAATTCTAAGGATCATTTTGACAGCCTCCAGAAGTTAGATCAGATGGCAAATTGTATTTGGTGCTAGGCCTTTCCCTTTAGGTTTTACCCCAACAATGTTTTCATTAGTTTCGCTCACTCTCGAAATCAAGCATTTTACAGCAGGTTGGAGCAGCCTGTATCTCAGCACAGGAATAAGGTAGGGAAGAATTCAAATACTCATTTTGACTGCCTCCAGAAGTTATATCAGATGGCCAATGCAATTTGGTGCTAGGTCTTTCCCTTTAGGTTTTACCCCAACAATGTTTTCATTAGTTTCGCTCACTCTCGAAATCAAGCATTTTACAGCAGGTTGGAGCAGCCTGTATCTCAGCACAGGAATAAGGTAGGGAAGAATTCAAATACTCATTTTGACTGCCTCCAGAAGTTAGATCAGATGGCCAATGCAATTTGGTGCAAGGCCTTTCCCTTTAGGTTTTACCCCAACAATGTTTTCATTAGTTTCGCTCACTCTCGAAATCAAGCATTTTACAGCAGGTTGGAGCAGCCTGTATCTCAGCACAGGAATAAGGTAGGGAAGAATTCAAATACTCATTTTGACTGCCTCCAGAAGTTAGATCAGATGGCAAATTGTATTTGGTGCTAGGTCTTTCCCTTTAGGTTTTACCCCAACAATGTTTTCATTAGTTTCGCTCACTCTCGAAATCAAGCATTTTACAGCAGGTTGGAGCAGCCTGTATCTCAGCACAGGAATAAGGTAGGGAAGAATTCAAATACTCATTTTGACTGCCTCCAGAAGTTAGATCAGATGGCCTATGCAATTTGGTGCTAGTCCTTTCCCTTTAGGTTTTACCCCAACAATGTTTTCATTAGTTTCGCTCACTCTCGAAATCAAGCATTTTACAGCAGGTTGGAGCAGCCTGTATCTCAGCACAGGAATAAGGTAGGGAAGAATTCAAATACTCATTTTGACTGCCTCCAGAAGTTAGATCAGATGGCAAATTGGATTTGGTGCTAGGTCTTTCCCTTTAGGTTTTACCCCAACAATGTTTTCATTAGTTTCGCTCACTCTCGAAATCAAGCATTTTACAGCAGGTTGGAGCAGCCTGTATCTCAGCACAGGAATAAGGTAGGGAAGAATTCAAATACTCATTTTGACTGCCTCCAGAAATTAGATCAGATGGCAAACTGTATTTGGTGCTAGGTCTTTCCCTTTAGGTTTTACCCCAACAATGTTTTCATTAGTTTCGCTCACTCTCAAAATCAAGCATTTTACAGCAGGTTGGAGCAGCCTGTATCTCAGCACAGGAATAAGGTAGGGAAGAATTCAAATACTCATTTTGACAGCCTCCAGAAGTTAGATCAGATGGCCAATGCAATTTGGTGCAAGGCCATTCCCTTTAGGTTTTACCCCAACAATGTTTTCATTAGTTTCGCACACTCTCGAAATCAAGCATTTTACAGCAGGTTGGAGCAGCCTGTATCTCAGCACAGGAATAAGGTAGGGAAGAATTCAAATACTCATTTTGACTGCCTCCAGAAGTTAGATCAGATGGCAAATTGTATTTGGTGCTAGGTCTTTCCCTTTAGGTTTTACCCCAACAATGTTTTCATTAGTTTCGCTCACTCTCGAAATCAAGCATTTTACAGCAGGTTGGAGCAGCCTGTATCTCAGCACAGGAATAAGGTAGGGAAGAATTCAAATACTCATTTTGACTGCCTCCAGAAATTAGATCAGATGGCAAATTGTATTTGGTGCTAGGTCTTTCCCTTTAGGTTTTACCCCAACAATGTTTTCATTAGTTTCGCTCACTCTCGAAATCAAGCATTTTACAGCAGGTTGGAGCAGCCTGTATCTCAGCACAGGAATAAGGTAGGGAAGAATTCAAATACTCATTTTGACTGCCTCCAGAAGTTAGATCAGATGGCCAATGCAATTTGGTGCTAGGCCTTTCCCTTTAGGTTTTACCCCAACAATGTTTTCATTAGTTTCGCACACTCTCGAAATCAAGCATTTTACAGCAGGTTGGAGCACCCTGTATCTCAGCACAGGAATAAGGTAGGGAAGAATTCTAAGGATCATTTTGACAGCCTCCAGAAGTTAGATCAGATGGCAAATTGTATTTGGTGCTAGGTCTTTCCCTTTAGGTTTTACCCCAACAATGTTTTCATTAGTTTCGCTCACTCTCGAAATCAAGCATTTTACAGCAGGTTGGAGCAGCCTGTATCTCAGCACAGGAATAAGGTAGGGAAGAATTCAAATACTCATTTTGACTGCCTCCAGAAGTTAGATCAGATGGCCAATGCAATTTGGTGCTAGGTCTTTCCCTTTAGGTATTACCCCAACAATGTTTTCATTAGTTTCGCTCACTCTCGAAATCAAGCATTTTACAGCAGGTTGGAGCAGCCTGTATCTCAGCACAGGAATAAGGTAGGGAAGAATTCAAATACTCATTTTGACTGCCTCCAGAAGTTAGATCAGATGGCAAATTGTATTTGGTGCTAGGTCTTTCCCTTTAGGTTTTACCCCAACAATGTTTTCATTAGTTTCGCACACTCTCGAAATCAAGCATTTTACAGCAGGTTGGAGCACCCTGTATCTCAGCACAGGAATAAGGTAGGGAAGAATTCTAAGGATCATTTTGACAGCCTCCAGAAGTTAGATCAGATGGCAAATTGTATTTGGTGCTAGGTCTTTCCCTTTAGGTTTTACCCCAACAATTTTTTCATTAGTTTCGCTCACTCTCGAAATCAAGCATTTTACAGCAGGTTGGAGCAGCCTGTATCTCAGCACAGGAATAAGGTAGGGAAGAATTCAAATACTCATTTTGACTGCCTCCAGAAGTTAGATCAGATGGCCAATGCAATTTGGTGCTAGGTCTTTCCCTTTAGGTATTACCCCAACAATGTTTTCATTAGTTTCGCTCACTCTCGAAATCAAGCATTTTACAGCAGGTTGGAGCAGCCTGTATCTCAGCACAGGAATAAGGTAGGGAAGAATTCAAATACTCATTTTGACTGCCTCCAGAAGTTAGATCAGATGGCAAATTGTATTTGGTGCTAGGTCTTTCCCTTTAGGTTTTACCCCAACAATGTTTTCATTAGTTTCGCTCACTCTCGAAATCAAGCATTTTACAGCAGGTTGGAGCAGCCTGTATCTCAGCACAGGAATAAGGTAGGGAAGAATTCAAATACTCATTTTGACTGCCTCCAGAAATTAGATCAGATGGCAAATTGTATTTGGTGCTAGGTCTTTCCCTTTAGGTTTTACCCCAACAATGTTTTCATTAGTTTCGCTCACTCTCGAAATCAAGCATTTTACAGCAGGTTGGAGCAGCCTGTATCTCAGCACAGGAATAAGGTAGGGAAGAATTCAAATACTCATTTTGACTGCCTCCAGAAGTTAGATCAGATGGCCAATGCAATTTGGTGCTAGGCCTTTCCCTTTAGGTTTTACCCCAACAATGTTTTCATTAGTTTCGCTCACTCTCGAAATCAAGCATTTTACAGCAGGTTGGAGCAGCCTGTATCTCAGCACAGGAATAAGGTAGGGAAGAATTCAAATACTCATTTTGACTGCCTCCAGAAGTTAGATCAGATGGCAAATTGTATTTGGTGCTAGGTCTTTCCCTTTAGGTTTTACCCCAACAATGTTTTCATTAGTTTCACTCACTCTCGAAATCAAGCATTTTACAGCAGGTTGGAGCAGCCTGTATCTCAGCACAGGAATAAGGTAGGGAAGAATTCAAATACTCATTTTGACTGCCTCCAGAAGTTAGATCAGATGGCAAATTGTATTTGGTGCTAGGTCTTTCCCTTTAGGTTTTACCCCAACAATGTTTTCATTAGTTTCACTCACTCTCGAAATCAAGCATTTTACAGCAGGTTGGAGCAGCCTGTATCTCAGCACAGGAATAAGGTAGGGAAGAATTCAAATACTCATTTTGACTGCCTCCAGAAGTTAGATCAGATGGCCAATGCAATTTGGTGCAAGGCCTTTCCCTTTAGGTTTTACCCCAACAATGTTTTCATTAGTTTCGCTCACTCTCGAAATCAAGCATTTTACAGCAGGTTGGAGCAGCCTGTATCTCAGCACAGGAATAAGGTAGGGAAGAATTCTAAGGATCATTTTGACTGCCTCCAGAAGTTAGATCAGATGGCCAATGCAATTTGGTGATAGGCCTTTCCCTTTAGGTTTTACCCCAACAATGTTTTCATTAGTTTCGCTCACTCTCGAAATCAAGCATTTTACAGCAGGTTGGAGCAGCCTGTATCTCAGCACAGGAATAAGGTAGGGAAGAATTCAAATACTCATTTTGACTGCCTCCAGAAGTTAGATCAGATGGCAAATTGTATTTGGTGCTAGGTCTTTCCCTTTAGGTTTTACCCCAACAATGTTTTCATTAGTTTCGCTCACTCTCGAAATCAAGCATTTTACAGCAGGTTGGAGCAGCCTGTATCTCAGCACAGGAATAAGGTAGGGAAGAATTCAAATACTCATTTTGACTGCCTCCAGAAGTTAGATCAGATGGCAAATTGTATTTGGTGCTAGGTCTTTCCCTTTAGGTTTTACCCCAACAATGTTTTCATTAGTTTCGCTCACTCTCGAAATCAAGCATTTTACAGCAGGTTGGAGCAGCCTGTATCTCAGCACAGGAATAAGGTAGGGAAGAATTCAAATACTCATTTTGACTGCCTCCAGAAGTTAGATCAGATGGCCTATGCAATTTGGTGCTAGGCCTTTCCCATTAGGTTTTACCCCAACAATGTTTTCATTAGTTTCGCTCACTCTCGAAATCAAGCATTTTACAGCAGGTTGGAGCAGCCTGTATCTCAGCACAGGAATAAGGTAGGGAAGAATTCAAATACTCATTTTGACTGCCTCCAGAAATTAGATCAGATGGCAAATTGTATTTGGTGCTAGGTTATTCCCTTTAGGTTTTACCCCAACAATGTTTTCATTAG
This sequence comes from Melanerpes formicivorus, assembly GCF_026170545.1. Taxonomy (NCBI): domain Eukaryota; kingdom Metazoa; phylum Chordata; class Aves; order Piciformes; family Picidae; genus Melanerpes; species Melanerpes formicivorus. The sequence goes on from NW_027142863.1 coordinate 22,638, forward strand.
TTTCGCTCACTCTCGAAATCAAGCATTTTACAGCAGGTTGGAGCAGCCTGTATCTCAGCACAGGAATAAGGTAGGGAAGAATTCAAATACTCATTTTGACTGCCTCCAGAAGTTAGATCAGATGGCCTATGCAATTTGGTGCTAGGCCTTTCCCTTTAGGTTTTACCCCAACAATGTTTTCATTAGTTTCGCTCACTCTCGAAATCAAGCATTTTACAGCAGGTTGGAGCAGCCTGTATCTCAGCACAGGAATAAGGTAGGGAAGAATTATAAGGATCATTTTGACAGCCTCCAGAAGTTAGATCAGATGGCAAATTGTATTTGGTGCTAGGTCTTTCCCTTTAGGTTTTACCCCAACAATGTTTTCATTAGTTTCGCTCACTCTCGAAATCAAGCATTTTACAGCAGGTTGGAGCACCCTGTATCTCAGCACAGGAATAAGGTAGGGAAGAATTCAAATACTCATTTTGACTGCCTCCAGAAGTTAGATCAGATGGCCAATGCAATTTGGTGCAAGGCCATTCCCTTTAGGTTTTACCCCAACAATGTTTTCATTAGTTTCGCACACTCTCGAAATCAAGCATTTTACAGCAGGTTGGAGCAGCCTGTATCTCAGCACAGGAATAAGGTAGGGAAGAATTCAAATACTCATTTTGACTGCCTCCAGAAGTTAGATCAGATGGCCAATGCAATTTGGTGCAAGGCCTTTCCCTTTAGGTTTTACCCCAACAATGTTTTCATTAGTTTCGCTCACTCTCGAAATCAAGCATTTTACAGCAGGTTGGAGCAGCCTGTATCTCAGCACAGGAATAAGGTAGGGAAGAATTCAAATACTCATTTTGACTGCCTCCAGAAGTTAGATCAGATGGCCAATGCAATTTGGTGCAAGGCCTTTCCCTTTAGGTTTTACCCCAACAATGTTTTCATTAGTTTCGCTCACTCTCGAAATCAAGCATTTTACAGCAGGTTGGAGCAGCCTGTATCTCAGCACAGGAATAAGGTAGGGAAGAATTCAAATACTCATTTTGACTGCCTCCAGAAGTTAGATCAGATGGCCTATGTAATTTGGTGCTAGGCCTTTCCCTTTAGGTTTTACCCCAACAATGTTTTCATTAGTTTCGCTCACTCTCGAAATCAAGCATTTTACAGCAGGTTGGAGCACCCTGTATCTCAGCACAGGAATAAGGTAGGGAAGAATTCAAATACTCATTTTGACTGCCTCCAGAAGTTAGATCAGATGGCAAATTGTATTTGGTGCTAGGTCTTTCCCTTTAGGTTTTACCCCAACAATGTTTTCATTAGTTTCACTCACTCTCGAAATCAAGCATTTTACAGCAGGTTGGAGCAGCCTGTATCTCAGCACAGGAATAAGGTAGGGAAGAATTCAAATACTCATTTTGACTGCCTCCAGAAGTTAGATCAGATGGCCAATGCAATTTGGTGCAAGGCCATTCCCTTTAGGTTTTACCCCAACAATGTTTTCATTAGTTTCGCACACTCTCGCAATCAAGCATTTTACAGCAGGTTGGAGCAGCCTGTATCTCAGCACAGGAATAAGGTAGGGAAGAATTCAAATACTCATTTTGACTGCCTCCAGAAGTTAGATCAGATGGCCAATGCAATTTGGTGCAAGGCCTTTCCCTTTAGGTTTTACCCCAACAATGTTTTCATTAGTTTCGCTCACTCTCGAAATCAAGCATTTTACAGCAGGTTGGAGCAGCCTGTATCTCAGCACAGGAATAAGGTAGGGAAGAATTCAAATACTCATTTTGACTGCCTCCAGAAGTTAGATCAGATGGCCAATGCAATTTGGTGCAAGGCCTTTCCCTTTAGGTTTTACCCCAACAATGTTTTCATTAGTTTCGCTCACTCTCGAAATCAAGCATTTTACAGCAGGTTGGAGCAGCCTGTATCTCAGCACAGGAATAAGGTAGGGAAGAATTCAAATACTCATTTTGACTGCCTCCAGAAGTTAGATCAGATGGCAAATTGTATTTGGTGCTAGGTCTTTCCCTTTAGGTTTTACCCCAACAATGTTTTCATTACTTTCGCTCACTCTCGAAATCAAGCATTTTACAGCAGGTTGGAGCAGCCTGTATCTCAGCACAGGAATAAGGTAGGGAAGAATTCAAATACTCATTTTGACTGCCTCCAGAAGTTAGATCAGATGGCAAATTGTATTTGGTGCTAGGTCTTTCCCTTTAGGTTTTACCCCAACAATGTTTTCATTAGTTTCGCTCACTCTCAAAATCAAGCATTTTACAGCAGGTTGGAGCAGCCTGTATCTCAGCACAGGAATAAGGTAGGGAAGAATTCAAATACTCATTTTGACTGCCTCCAGAAGTTAGATCAGATGGCCTATGCAATTTGGTGCTAGGCCTTTCCCATTAGGTTTTACCCCAACAATGTTTTCATTAGTTTCGCTCACTCTCGAAATCAAGCATTTTACAGCAGGTTGGAGCAGCCTGTATCTCAGCACAGGAATAAGGTAGGGAAGAATTCAAATACTCATTTTGACTGCCTCCAGAAGTTAGATCAGATGGCCAATGCAATTTGGTGCAAGGCCATTCCCTTTAGGTTTTACCCCAACAATGTTTTCATTAGTTTCGCACACTCTCGAAATCAAGCATTTTACAGCAGGTTGGAGCAGCCTGTATCTCAGCACAGGAATAAGGTAGGGAAGAATTCAAATACTCATTTTGACTGCCTCCAGAAGTTAGATCAGATGGCCAATGCAATTTGGTGCAAGGCCTTTCCCTTTAGGTTTTACCCCAACAATGTTTTCATTAGTTTCGCTCACTCTCGAAATCAAGCATTTTACAGCAGGTTGGAGCAGCCTGTATCTCAGCACAGGAATAAGGTAGGGAAGAATTCAAATACTCATTTTGACTGCCTCCAGAAGTTAGATCAGATGGCCAATGCAATTTGGTGCAAGGCCTTTCCCTTTAGGTTTTACCCCAACAATGTTTTCATTAGTTTCGCTCACTCTCGAAATCAAGCATTTTACAGCAGGTTGGAGCAGCCTGTATCTCAGCACAGGAATAAGGTAGGGAAGAATTCAAATACTCATTTTGACTGCCTCCAGAAGTTAGATCAGATGGCAAATTGTATTTGGTGCTAGGTCTTTCCCTTTAGGTTTTACCCCAACAATGTTTTCATTAGTTTCACTCACTCTCGAAATCAAGCATTTTACAGCAGGTTGGAGCAGCCTGTATCTCAGCACAGGAATAAGGTAGGGAAGAATTCAAATACTCATTTTGACTGCCTCCAAAAGTTAGATCAGATGGCCAATGCAATTTGGTGCAAGGCCTTTCCCTTTAGGTTTTACCCCAACAATGTTTTCATTAGTTTCGCTCACTCTCGAAATCAAGCATTTTACAGCAGGTTGGAGCAGCCTGTATCTCAGCACAGGAATAAGGTAGGGAAGAATTCTAAGGATCATTTTGACTGCCTCCAGAAGTTAGATCAGATGGCCAATGCAATTTGGTGCTAGGCCTTTCCCTTTAGGTTTTACCCCAACAATGTTTTCATTAGTTTCGCCCACTCTCGAAATCAAGCATTTTACAGCAGGTTGGAGCAGCCTGTATCTCAGCACAGGAATAAGGTAGAGAAGAATTCAAATACTCATTTTGACTGCCTCCAGAAGTTAGATCAGATGGCAAATTGTATTTGGTGCTAGGTCTTTCCCTTTAGGTTTTACCCCAACAATGTTTTCATTAGTTTCGCACACTCTCGAAATCAAGCATTTTACAGCAGGTTGGAGCAGCCTGTATCTCAGCACAGGAATAAGGTAGGGAAGAATTCAAATACTCATTTTGACTGCCTCCAGAAGTTAGATCAGATGGCCTATGCAATTTGGTGCTAGGCCTTTCCCTTTAGGTTTTACCCCAACAATGTTTTCATTAGTTTCGCTCACTCTCGAAATCAAGCATTTTACAGCAGGTTGGAGCAGCCTGTATCTCAGCACAGGAATAAGGTAGGGAAGAATTCAAATACTCATTTTGACTGCCTCCAGAAGTTAGATCAGATGGCAAATTGTATTTGGTGCTAGGTCTTTCCCTTTAGGTTTTACCCCAACAATGTTTTCATTAGTTTCGCTCACTCTCGAAATCAAGCATTTTACAGCAGGTTGGAGCAGCCTGTATCTCAGCACAGGAATAAGGTAGGGAAGAATTCAAATACTCATTTTGACTGCCTCCAGAAATTAGATCAGATGGCAAATTGTATTTGGTGCTAGGTCTTTCCCTTTAGGTTTTACCCCAACAATGTTTTCATTAGTTTCGCTCACTCTCGAAATCAAGCATTTTACAGCAGGTTGGAGCAGCCTGTATCTCAGCACAGGAATAAGGTAGGGAAGAATTCAAATACTCATTTTGACTGCCTCCAGAAGTTAGATCAGATGGCCAATGCAATTTGGTGCAAGGCCATTCCCTTTAGGTTTTACCCCAACAATGTTTTCATTAGTTTCGCACACTCTCGAAATCAAGCATTTTACAGCAGGTTGGAGCAGCCTGTATCTCAGCACAGGAATAAGGTAGGGAAGAATTCAAATACTCATTTTGACTGCCTCCAGAAGTTAGATCAGATGGCCAATGCAATTTGGTGCAAGGCCTTTCCCTTTAGGTTTTACCCCAACAATGTTTTCATTAGTTTCGCACACTCTCGAAATCAAGCATTTTACAGCAGGTTGGAGCACCCTGTATCTCAGCACAGGAATAAGGTAGGGAAGAATTCTAAGGATCATTTTGACAGCCTCCAGAAGTTAGATCAGATGGCAAATTGTATTTGGTGCTAGGTCTTTCCCTTTAGGTTTTACCCCAACAATGTTTTCATTAGTTTCGCTCACTCTCGAAATCAAGCATTTTACAGCAGGTTGGAGCAGCCTGTATCTCAGCACAGGAATAAGGTAGGGAAGAATTCAAATACTCATTTTGACTGCCTCCAGAAGTTAGATCAGATGGCCAATGCAATTTGGTGCAAGGCCTTTCCCTTTAGGTTTTACCCCAACAATGTTTTCATTAGTTTCGCACACTCTCGAAATCAAGCATTTTACAGCAGGTTGGAGCAGCCTGTATCTCAGCACAGGAATAAGGTAGGGAAGAATTCTAAGGATCATTTTGACAGCCTCCAGAAGTTAGATCAGATGGCAAATTGTATTTGGTGCTAGGTCTTTCCCTTTAGGTTTTACCCCAACAATGTTTTCATTAGTTTCGCTCACTCTCGAAATCAAGCATTTTACAGCAGATTGGAGCACCCTGTATCTCAGCACAGGAATAAGGTAGGGAAGAATTCAAATACTCATTTTGACTGCCTCCAGAAGTTAGATCAGATGGCAAATTGTATTTGGTGCTAGGTCTTTCCCTTTAGGTTTTACCCCAACAATGTTTTCATTAGTTTCGCTCACTCTCGAAATCAAGCATTTTACAGCAGGTTGGAGCAGCCTGTATCTCAGCACAGGAATAAGGTATGGAAGAATTCAAATACTCATTTTGACTGCCTCCAGAAGTTAGATCAGATGGCCAATGCAATTTGGTGCAAGGCCTTTCCCTTTAGGTTTTACCCCAACAATGTTTTCATTAGTTTCGCTCACTCTCGAAATCAAGCATTTTACAGCAGGTTGGAGCAGCCTGTATCTCAGCACAGGAATAAGGTAGGGAAGAATTCAAATACTCATTTTGACTGCCTCCAGAAGTTAGATCAGATGGCAAATTGTATTTGGTGCTAGGTCTTTCCCTTTAGGTTTTACCCCAACAATGTTTTCATTAGATTCGCTCACTCTCGAAATCAAGCATTTTACAGCAGGTTGGAGCAGCCTGTATCTCAGCACAGGAATAAGGTAGGGAAGAATTCAAATACTCATTTTGACTGCCTCCAGAAGTTAGATCAGATGGCAAATTGTATTTGGTGCTAGGTCTTTCCCTTTAGGTTTTACCCCAACAATGTTTTCATTAGTTTCGCTCACTCTCGAAATCAAGCATTTTACAGCAGGTTGGAGCAGCCTGTATCTCAGCACAGGAATAAGGTAGGGAAGAATTCAAATACTCATTTTGACAGCCTCCAGAAGTTAGATCAGATGGCAAATTGTATTTGGTGCTAGGTCTTTCCCTTTAGGTTTTACCCCAACAATGTTTTCATTAGTTTCGCTCACTCTCGAAATCAAGCATTTTACAGCAGGTTGGAGCAGCCTGTATCTCAGCACAGGAATAAGGTAGGGAAGAATTCAAATACTCATTTTGACTGCCTCCAGAAGTTAGATCAGATGGCCAATGCAATTTGGTGCAAGGCCATTCCCTTTAGGTTTTACCCCAACAATGTTTTCATTAGTTTCGCACACTCTCGAAATCAAGCATTTTACAGCAGGTTGGAGCAGCCTGTATCTCAGCACAGGAATAAGGTAGGGAAGAATTCAAATACTCATTTTGACTGCCTCCAGAAGTTAGATCAGATGGCCAATGCAATTTGGTGCAAGGCCTTTCCCTTTAGGTTTTACCCCAACAATGTTTTCATTAGTTTCGCTCACTCTCGAAATCAAGCATTTTACAGCAGGTTGGAGCAGCCTGTATCTCAGCACAGGAATAAGGTAGGGAAGAATTCTAAGGATCATTTTGACTGCCTCCAGAAGTTAGATCAGATGGCCAATGCAATTTGGTGCTAGGCCTTTCCCTTTAGGTTTTACCCCAACAATGTTTTCATTAGTTTCGCCCACTCTCGAAATCAAGCATTTTACAGCAGGTTGGAGCAGCCTGTATCTCAGCACAGGAATAAGGTAGAGAAGAATTCAAATACTCATTTTGACTGCCTCCAGAAGTTAGATCAGATGGCAAATTGTATTTGGTGCTAGGTCTTTCCCTTTAGGTTTTACCCCAACAATGTTTTCATTAGTTTCGCACACTCTCGAAATCAAGCATTTTACAGCAGGTTGGAGCAGCCTGTATCTCAGCACAGGAATAAGGTAGGGAAGAATTCAAATACTCATTTTGACTGCCTCCAGAAGTTAGATCAGATGGCCTATGCAATTTGGTGCTAGGCCTTTCCCTTTAGGTTTTACCCCAACAATGTTTTCATTAGTTTCGCTCACTCTCGAAATCAAGCATTTTACAGCAGGTTGGAGCAGCCTGTATCTCAGCACAGGAATAAGGTAGGGAAGAATTCAAATACTCATTTTGACTGCCTCCAGAAGTTAGATCAGATGGCAAATTGTATTTGGTGCTAGGTCTTTCCCTTTAGGTTTTACCCCAACAATGTTTTCATTAGTTTCGCTCACTCTCGAAATCAAGCATTTTACAGCAGGTTGGAGCAGCCTGTATCTCAGCACAGGAATAAGGTAGGGAAGAATTCAAATACTCATTTTGACTGCCTCCAGAAATTAGATCAGATGGCAAATTGTATTTGGTGCTAGGTCTTTCCCTTTAGGTTTTACCCCAACAATGTTTTCATTAGTTTCGCTCACTCTCGAAATCAAGCATTTTACAGCAGGTTGGAGCAGCCTGTATCTCAGCACAGGAATAAGGTAGGGAAGAATTCAAATACTCATTTTGACTGCCTCCAGAAGTTAGATCAGATGGCCAATGCAATTTGGTGCAAGGCCATTCCCTTTAGGTTTTACCCCAACAATGTTTTCATTAGTTTCGCACACTCTCGAAATCAAGCATTTTACAGCAGGTTGGAGCAGCCTGTATCTCAGCACAGGAATAAGGTAGGGAAGAATTCAAATACTCATTTTGACTGCCTCCAGAAGTTAGATCAGATGGCCAATGCAATTTGGTGCAAGGCCTTTCCCTTTAGGTTTTACCCCAACAATGTTTTCATTAGTTTCGCACACTCTCGAAATCAAGCATTTTACAGCAGGTTGGAGCACCCTGTATCTCAGCACAGGAATAAGGTAGGGAAGAATTCTAAGGATCATTTTGACAGCCTCCAGAAGTTAGATCAGATGGCAAATTGTATTTGGTGCTAGGTCTTTCCCTTTAGGTTTTACCCCAACAATGTTTTCATTAGTTTCGCTCACTCTCGAAATCAAGCATTTTACAGCAGGTTGGAGCAGCCTGTATCTCAGCACAGGAATAAGGTAGGGAAGAATTCAAATACTCATTTTGACTGCCTCCAGAAGTTAGATCAGATGGCCAATGCAATTTGGTGCAAGGCCTTTCCCTTTAGGTTTTACCCCAACAATGTTTTCATTAGTTTCGCACACTCTCGAAATCAAGCATTTTACAGCAGGTTGGAGCAGCCTGTATCTCAGCACAGGAATAAGGTAGGGAAGAATTCTAAGGATCATTTTGACAGCCTCCAGAAGTTAGATCAGATGGCAAATTGTATTTGGTGCTAGGTCTTTCCCTTTAGGTTTTACCCCAACAATGTTTTCATTAGTTTCGCTCACTCTCGAAATCAAGCATTTTACAGCAGATTGGAGCACCCTGTATCTCAGCACAGGAATAAGGTAGGGAAGAATTCAAATACTCATTTTGACTGCCTCCAGAAGTTAGATCAGATGGCAAATTGTATTTGGTGCTAGGTCTTTCCCTTTAGGTTTTACCCCAACAATGTTTTCATTAGTTTCGCTCACTCTCGAAATCAAGCATTTTACAGCAGGTTGGAGCAGCCTGTATCTCAGCACAGGAATAAGGTATGGAAGAATTCAAATACTCATTTTGACTGCCTCCAGAAGTTAGATCAGATGGCCAATGCAATTTGGTGCAAGGCCTTTCCCTTTAGGTTTTACCCCAACAATGTTTTCATTAGTTTCGCTCACTCTCGAAATCAAGCATTTTACAGCAGGTTGGAGCAGCCTGTATCTCAGCACAGGAATAAGGTAGGGAAGAATTCAAATACTCATTTTGACTGCCTCCAGAAGTTAGATCAGATGGCAAATTGTATTTGGTGCTAGGTCTTTCCCTTTAGGTTTTACCCCAACAATGTTTTCATTAGATTCGCTCACTCTCGAAATCAAGCATTTTACAGCAGGTTGGAGCAGCCTGTATCTCAGCACAGGAATAAGGTAGGGAAGAATTCAAATACTCATTTTGACTGCCTCCAGAAGTTAGATCAGATGGCAAATTGTATTTGGTGCTAGGTCTTTCCCTTTAGGTTTTACCCCAACAATGTTTTCATTAGTTTCGCTCACTCTCGAAATCAAGCATTTTACAGCAGGTTGGAGCAGCCTGTATCTCAGCACAGGAATAAGGTAGGGAAGAATTCAAATACTCATTTTGACAGCCTCCAGAAGTTAGATCAGATGGCAAATTGTATTTGGTGCTAGGTCTTTCCCTTTAGGTTTTACCCCAACAATGTTTTCATTAGTTTCGCTCACTCTCGAAATCAAGCATTTTACAGCAGGTTGGAGCAGCCTGTATCTCAGCACAGGAATAAGGTAGGGAAGAATTCAAATACTCATTTTGACTGCCTCCAGAAGTTAGATCAGATGGCCAATGCAATTTGGTGCAAGGCCATTCCCTTTAGGTTTTACCCCAACAATGTTTTCATTAGTTTCGCACACTCTCGAAATCAAGCATTTTACAGCAGGTTGGAGCAGCCTGTATCTCAGCACAGGAATAAGGTAGGGAAGAATTCAAATACTCATTTTGACTGCCTCCAGAAGTTAGATCAGATGGCCAATGCAATTTGGTGCAAGGCCTTTCCCTTTAGGTTTTACCCCAACAATGTTTTCATTAGTTTCGCTCACTCTCGAAATCAAGCATTTTACAGCAGGTTGGAGCAGCCTGTATCTCAGCACAGGAATAAGGTAGGGAAGAATTCAAATACTCATTTTGACTGCCTCCAGAAGTTAGATCAGATGGCCAATGCAATTTGGTGCTAGGTCTTTCCCTTTAGGTTTTACCCCAACAATGTTTTCATTAGTTTCGCTCACTCTCGAAATCAAGCATTTTACAGCAGGTTGGAGCAGCCTGTATCTCAGCACAGGAATAAGGTAGGGAAGAATTCTAAGGATCATTTTGACAGCCTCCAGAAGTTAGATCAGATGGCCAATGCAATTTGGTGCTAGGCCTTTCCCTTTAGGTTTTACCCCAACAATGTTTTCATTAGTTTCGCACACTCTCGAAATCAAGCATTTTACAGCAGGTTGGAGCACCCTGTATCTCAGCACAGGAATAAGGTAGGGAAGAATTCAAATACTCATTTTGACTGCCTCCAGAAGTTAGATCAGATGGCAAATTGTATTTGGTGCTAGGTCTTTCCCTTTAGGTTTTACCCCAACAATGTTTTCATTAGTTTCGCTCACTCTCGAAATCAAGCATTTTACAGCAGGTTGGAGCAGCCTGTATCTCAGCACAGGAATAAGGTAGGGAAGAATTCAAATACTCATTTTGACTGCCTCCAGAAGTTAGATCAGATGGCAAATTGGATTTGGTGCTAGGTCTTTCCCTTTAGGTTTTACCCCAACAATGTTTTCATTAGTTTCGCTCACTCTCGAAATCAAGCATTTTACAGCAGGTTGGAGCAGCCTGTATCTCAGCACAGGAATAAGGTAGGGAAGAATTCAAATACTCATTTTGACTGCCTCCAGAAGTTAGATCAGATGGCAAATTGTATTTGGTGCTAGGTCTTTCCCTTTAGGTTTTACCCCAACAATGTTTTCATTAGTTTCGCTCACTCTCGAAATCAAGCATTTTACAGCAGGTTGGAGCAGCCTGTATCTCAGCACAGGAATAAGGTAGGGAAGAATTCTAAGGATCATTTTGACAGCCTCCAGAAGTTAGATCAGATGGCCAATGCAATTTGGTGCAAGGCCTTTCCCTTTAGGTTTTACCCCAACAATGTTTTCATTAGTTTCGCACACTCTCGAAATCAAGCATTTTACAGCAGGTTGGAGCAGCCTGTATCTCAGCACAGGAATAAGGTAGGGAAGAATTCTAAGGATCATTTTGACAGCCTCCAGAAGTTAGATCAGATGGCAAATTGTATTTGGTGCTAGGTCTTTCCCTTTAGGTTTTACCCCAACAATGTTTTCATTAGTTTCGCTCACTCTCGAAATCAAGCATTTTACAGCAGGTTGGAGCAGCCTGTATCTCAGCACAGGAATAAGGTAGGGAAGAATTCAAATACTCATTTTGACTGCCTCCAGAAGTTAGATCAGATGGCAAATTGTATTTGGTGCTAGGTCTTTCCCTTTAGGTTTTACCCCAACAATGTTTTCATTAGTTTCGCTCACTCTCGAAATCAAGCATTTTACAGCAGGTTGGAGCAGCCTGTATCTCAGCACAGGAATAAGGTAGGGAAGAATTCAAATACTCATTTTGACTGCCTCCAGAAGTTAGATCAGATGGCAAATTGTATTTGGTGCTAGGTCTTTCCCTTTAGGTTTTACCCCAACAATGTTTTCATTAGTTTCGCTCACTCTCGAAATCAAGCATTTTACAGCAGGTTGGAGCAGCCTGTATCTCAGCACAGGAATAAGGTAGGGAAGAATTCAAATACTCATTTTGACTGCCTCCAGAAGTTAGATCAGATGGCCAATGCAATTTGGTGCTAGGTCTTTCCCTTTAGGTTTTACCCCAACAATGTTTTCATTAGTTTCGCTCACTCTCGAAATCAAGCATTTTACAGCAGGTTGGAGCACCCTGTATCTCAGCACAGGAATAAGGCAGGGAAGAATTCAAATACTCATTTTGACTGCCTCCAGAAGTTAGATCAGATGGCCAATGCAATTTGGTGCTAGGCCTTTCCCTTTAGGTTTTACCCCAACAATGTTTTCATTAGTTTCGCTCACTCTCGAAATCAAGCATTTTACAGCAGGTTGGAGCAGCCTGTATCTCAGCACAGGAATAAGGTAGGGAAGAATTCAAATACTCATTTTGACTGCCTCCAGAAGTTAGATCAGATGGCCAATGCAATTTGGTGCTAGGCCTTTCCCTTTAGGTTTTACCCCAACAATGTTTTCATTAGTTTCGCTCACTCTCGAAATCAAGCATTTTACAGCAGGTTGGAGCAGCCTGTATCTCAGCACAGGAATAAGGTAGGGAAGAATTCAAATACTCATTTTGACTGCCTCCAGAAGTTAGATCAGATGGCAAATTGTATTTGGTGCTAGGTCTTTCCCTTTAGGTTTTACCCCAACAATGTTTTCATTAGTTTCGCTCACTCTCGAAATCAAGCATTTTACAGCAGGTTGGAGCAGCCTGTATCTCAGCACAGGAATAAGGTAGGGAAGAATTCAAATACTCATTTTGACTGCCTCCAGAAGTTAGATCAGATGGCAAATTGTATTTGGTGCTAGGTCTTTCCCTTTAGGTTTTACCCCAACAATGTTTTCATTAGTTTCGCTCACTCTCGAAATCAAGCATTTTACAGCAGGTTGGAGCAGCCTGTATCTCAGCACAGGAATAAGGTAGGGAAGAATTCAAATACTCATTTTGACTGCCTCCAGAAGTTAGATCAGATGGCCAATGCAATTTGGTGCTAGGTCTTTCCCTTTAGGTTTTACCCCAACAATGTTTTCATTAGTTTCGCACACTCTCGAAATCAAGCATTTTACAGCAGGTTGGAGCAGCCTGTATCTCAGCACAGGAATAAGGTAGGGAAGAATTCAAATACTCATTTTGACTGCCTCCAGAAGTTAGATCAGATGGCCAATGCAATTTGGTGCAAGGCCTTTCCCTTTAGGTTTTACCCCAACAATGTTTTCATTAGTTTCGCACACTCTCGAAATCAAGCATTTTACAGCAGGTTGGAGCAGCCTGTATCTCAGCACAGGAATAAGGTAGGGAAGAATTCTAAGGATCATTTTGACAGCGTCCAGAAGTTAGATCAGATGGCAAATTGTATTTGGTGCTAGGTCTTTCCCTTTAGGTTTTACCCCAACAATGTTTTCATTAGTTTAGCTCACTCTCGAAATCAAGCATTTTACAGCAGGTTGGAGCAGCCTGTATCTCAGCACAGGAATAAGGTAGGGAAGAATTCAAATACTCATTTTGACTGCCTCCAGAAGTTAGATCAGATGGCCAATGCAATTTGGTGCTAGGCCTTTCCCTTTAGGTTTTACCCCAACAATGTTTTCATTAGTTTCGCTCACTCTCGAAATCAAGCAATTTATAGCAGGTTGGAGCAGCCTGTATCTCAGCACAGGAATAAGGTAGGGAAGAATTCAAATACTCATTTTGACTGCCTCCAGAAGTTAGATCAGATGGCAAATTGGATTTGGTGCTAGGTCTTTCCCTTTAGGTTTTACCCCAACAATGTTTTCATTAGTTTCGCTCACTCTCGAAATCAAGCATTTTACAGCAGGTTGGAGCAGCCTGTATCTCAGCACAGGAATAAGGTAGGGAAGAATTCAAATACTCATTTTGACTGCCTCCAGAAGTTAGATCAGATGGCAAATTGTATTTGGTGCTAGGTCTTTCCCTTTAGGTTTTACCCCAACAATGTTTTCATTAGTTTCGCTCACTCTCGAAATCAAGCATTTTACAGCAGGTTGGAGCAGCCTGTATCTCAGCACAGGAATAAGGTAGGGAAGAATTCAAATACTCATTTTGACTGCCTCCAGAAGTTAGATCAGATGGCAAATTGTATTTGGTGCTAGGTCTTTCCCTTTAGGTTTTACCCCAACAATGTTTTCATTAGTTTCGCTCACTCTCGAAATCAAGCATTTTACAGCAGGTTGGAGCAGCCTGTATCTCAGCACAGGAATAAGGTAGGGAAGAATTCAAATACTCATTTTGACTGCCTCCAGAAGTTAGATCAGATGGCCAATGCAATTTGGTGCTAGGTCTTTCCCTTTAGGTTTTACCCCAACAATGTTTTCATTAGTTTCGCACACTCTCGAAATCAAGCATTTTACAGCAGGTTGGAGCACCCTGTATCTCAGCACAGGAATAAGGTAGGGAAGAATTCAAATACTCATTTTGACTGCCTCCAGAAGTTAGATCAGATGGCCAATGCAATTTGGTGCAAGGCCTTTCCCTTTACGTTTTACCCCAACAATGTTTTCATTAGTTTTGCACACTCTCGAAATCAAGCATTTTACAGCAGGTTGGAGCACCCTGTATCTCAGCACAGGAATAAGGTAGGGAAGAATTCAAATACTCATTTTGACTGCCTCCAGAAGTTAGATCAGATGGCAAATTGGATTTGGTGCTAGGCCTTTCCCTTTAGGTTTTACCCCAACAATGTTTTCATTAGTTTCGCTCACTCTCGAAATCAAGCATTTTACAGCAGGTTGGAGCAGCCTGTATCTCAGCACAGGAATAAGGTAGGGAAGAATTCAAATACTCATTTTGACTGCCTCCAGAAGTTAGATCAGATGGCAAATTGTATTTGGTGCTAGGTCTTTCCCTTTAGGTTTTACCCCAACAATGTTTTCATTAGTTTCGCTCACTCTCGAAATCAAGCATTTTACAGCAGGTTGGAGCAGCCTGTATCTCAGCACAGGAATAAGGTAGGGAAGAATTCAAATACTCATTTTGACTGCCACCAGAAGTTAGATCAGATGGCAAATTGTATTTGGTGCTAGACCTTTCCGTTTAGGTTTTACCCCAACAATGTTTTCATTAGTTTCGCTCACTCTCGAAATCAAACATTTTACAGCAGGTTGGAGCAGCCTGTATCTCAGCACAGGAATAAGGTAGGGAAGAATTCAAATACTCATTTTGACTGCCTCCAGAAGTTAGATCAGATGGCCAATGCAATTTGGTGCAAGGCCATTCCCTTTAGGTTTTACCCCAACAATGTTTTCATTAGTTTCGCTCACTCTCGAAATCAAGCATTTTACAGCAGGTTGGAGCAGCCTGTATCTCAGCACAGGAATAAGGTAGGGAAGAATTCTAAGGATCATTTTGACTGCCTCCAGAAGTTAGATCAGATGGCAAATTGTATTTGGTGCTAGGTCTTTCCCTTTAGGTTTTACCCCAACAATGTTTTCATTAGTTTCGCTCACTCTCGAAATCAAGCATTTTACTGCAGGTTGGAGCAGCCTGTATCTCAGCACAGGAATAAGGTAGGGAAGAATTCAAATACTCATTTTGACTGCCTCCAGACGTTAGATCAGATGGCCAATGCAATTTGGTGCAAGGCCTTTCCCTTTAGGTTTTACCCCAACAATGTTTTCATTAGTTTCGCTCACTCTCGAAATCAAGCATTTTACAGCAGGTTGGAGCAGCCTGTATCTCAGCACAGGAATAAGGTAGGGAAGAATTCAAATACTCATTTTGACTGCCTCCAGAAGTTAGATCAGATGGCCAATGCAATTTGGTGCTAGGTCTTTCCCTTTAGGTTTTACCCCAACAATGTTTTCATTAGTTTCGCTCACTCTCGAAATCAAGCATTTTACAGCAGGTTGGAGCAGCCTGTATCTCAGCACAGGAATAAGGTAGGGAAGAATTCAAATACTCATTTTGACTGCCTCCAGAAGTTAGATCAGATGGCCAATGCAATTTGGTGCTAGGCCTTTCCCTTTAGGTTTTACCCCAACAATGTTTTCATTAGTTTCGCTCACTCTCGAAATCAAGCATTTTACAGCAGGTTGGAGCAGCCTGTATCTCAGCACAGGAATAAGGTAGGGAAGAATTCAAATACTCATTTTGACTGCCTCCAGAAGTTAGATCAGATGGCAAATTGTATTTGGTGCTAGGTCTTTCCCTTTAGGTTTTACCCCAACAATGTTTTCATTAGTTTCGCTCACTCTCGAAATCAAGCATTTTACAGCAGGTTGGAGCAGCCTGTATCTCAGCACAGGAATAAGGTAGGGAAGAATTCTAAGGATCATTTTGACTGCCTCCAGAAGTTAGATCAGATGGCAAATTGGATTTGGTGCAAGGCCTTTCCCTTTAGGTTTTACCCCAACAATGTTTTCTTTAGTTTCGCTCACTCTCGAAATCAAGCATTTTACAGCAGGTTGGAGCAGCCTGTATCTCAGCACAGGAATAAGGTAGGGAAGAATTCAAATACTCATTTTGACTGCCTCCAGAAGTTAGATCAGATGGCCAATGCAATTTGGTGCAAGGCCTTTCCCTTTAGGTTTTACCCCAACAATGTTTTCATTAGTTTCGCACACTCTCGAAATCAAGCATTTTACAGCAGGTTGGAGCAGCCTGTATCTCAGCACAGGAATAAGGTAGGGAAGAATTCTAAGGATCATTTTGCCAGCC
The DNA here is from genome assembly GCF_026170545.1 of Melanerpes formicivorus. Lineage (NCBI taxonomy): Eukaryota > Metazoa > Chordata > Aves > Piciformes > Picidae > Melanerpes > Melanerpes formicivorus. Next base: position 38,738 of record NW_027142863.1, read on the forward strand.
TCCAGAAGTTAGATCAGATGGCAAATTGTATTTGGTGCTAGGTCTTTCCCTTTAGGTTTTACCCCAACAATGTTTTCATTAGTTTCGCTCACTCTCGAAATCAAGCATTTTACTGCAGGTTGGAGCAGCCTGTATCTCAGCACAGGAATAAGGTAGGGAAGAATTCAAATACTCATTTTGACTGCCTCCAGACGTTAGATCAGATGGCCAATGCAATTTGGTGCTAGGCCTTTCCCTTTAGGTTTTACCCCAACAATGTTTTCATTAGTTTCGCTCACTCTCGAAATCAAGCATTTTACAGCAGGTTGGAGCAGCCTGTATCTCAGCACAGGAATAAGGTAGGGAAGAATTCAAATACTCATTTTGACTGCCTCCAGAAGTTAGATCAGATGGCAAATTGTATTTGGTGCTAGGTCTTTCCCTTTAGGTTTTACCCCAACAATGTTTTCATTAGTTTCGCTCACTCTCGAAATCAAGCATTTTACAGCAGGTTGGAGCAGCCTGTATCTCAGCACAGGAATAAGGTAGGGAAGAATTCAAATACTCATTTGGACTGCCTCCAGAAGTTAGATCAGATGGCAAATTGTATTTGGTGCTAGGTCTTTCCCTTTAGGTTTTACCCCAACAATGTTTTCATTAGTTTCGCTCACTCTCGAAATCAAGCATTTTACAGCAGGTTGGAGCAGCCTGTATCTCAGCACAGGAATAAGGTAGGGAAGAATTCAAATACTCATTTTGACTGCCTCCAGAAGTTAGATCAGATGGCCAATGCAATTTGGTGCAAGGCCATTCCCTTTAGGTTTTACCCCAACAATGTTTTCATTAGTTTCGCACACTCTCTAAATCAAGCATTTTACAGCAGGTTGGAGCAGCCTGTATCTCAGCACAGGAATAAGGTAGGGAAGAATTCAAATACTCATTTTGACTGCCTCCAGAAGTTAGATCAGATGGCCAATGCAATTTGGTTCAAGGCCTTTCCCTTTAGGTTTTACCCCAACAATGTTTTCATTAGTTTCGCACACTCTCGAAATCAAGCATTTTACAGCAGGTTGGAGCAGCCTGTATCTCAGCACAGGAATAAGGTAGGGAAGAATTCAAATACTCATTTTGACTGCCTCCAGAAGTTAGATCAGATGGCAAATTGGATTTGGTGCTAGGTCTTTCCCTTTAGGTTTTACCCCAACAATGTTTTCATTAGTTTCGCTCACCTTCGAAATCAAGCATTTTACAGCAGGTTGGAGCAGCCTGTATCTCAGCACAGGAATAAGGTAGGGAAGAATTCAAATACTCATTTTGACTGCCTCCAGAAGTTAGATCAGATGGCCAATGCAATTTGGTGCAAGGCCTTTCCCTTTAGGTTTTACCCCAACAATGTTTTCATTAGTTTCGCTCACTCTCGAAATCAAGCATTTTACAGCAGGTTGGAGCAGCCTGTATCTCAGCACAGGAATAAGGTAGGGAAGAATTCTCAGGATCATTTTGACTGCCTCCAGAAGTTAGATCAGATGGCAAATTGGATTTGGTGCTAGGTCTTTCCCTTTAGGTTTTACCCCAACAATGTTTTCATTAGTTTCGCTCACTCTCGAAATCAAGCATTTTACTGCAGGTTGGAGCAGCCTGTATCTCAGCACAGGAATAAGGTAGGGAAGAATTCAAATACTCATTTTGACTGCCTCCAGACGTTAGATCAGATGGCCAATGCAATTTGGTGCAAGGCCTTTCCCTTTAGGTTTTACCCCAACAATGTTTTCATTAGTTTCGCTCACTCTCGAAATCAAGCATTTTACAGCAGGTTGGAGCAGCCTGTATCTCAGCACAGGAATAAGGTAGGGAAGAATTCAAATACTCATTTTGACTGCCTCCAGAAGTTAGATCAGATGGCCAATGCAATTTGGTGCTAGGTCTTTCCCTTTAGGTTTTACCCCAACAATGTTTTCATTAGTTTCGCTCACTCTCGAAATCAAGCATTTTACAGCAGGTTGGAGCACCCTGTATCTCAGCACAGGAATAAGGTAGGGAAGAATTCAAATACTCATTTTGACTGCCTCCAGAAGTTAGATCAGATGGCCAATGCAATTTGGTGCTAGGCCTTTCCCTTTAGGTTTTACCCCAACAATGTTTTCATTAGTTTCGCTCACTCTCGAAATCAAGCATTTTACAGCAGGTTGGAGCAGCCTGTATCTCAGCACAGGAATAAGGTAGGGAAGAATTCAAATACTCATTTTGACTGCCTCCAGAAGTTAGATCAGATGGCAAATTGTATTTGGTGCTAGGTCTTTCCCTTTAGGTTTTACCCCAACAATGTTTTCATTAGTTTCGCTCACTCTTGAAATCAAGCATTTTACAGCAGGTTGGAGCAGCCTGTATCTCAGCACAGGAATAAGGTAGGGAAGAATTCAAATACTCATTTTGACTGCCTCCAGAAGTTAGATCAGATGGCAAATTGGATTTGGTGCAAGGCCTTTCCCTTTAGGTTTTACCCCAACAATGTTTTCTTTAGTTTCGCTCACTCTCGAAATCAAGCATTTTACAGCAGGTTGGAGCAGCCTGTATCTCAGCACAGGAATAAGGTAGGGAAGAATTCAAATACTCATTTTGACTGCCTCCAGAAGTTAGATCAGATGGCCAATGCAATTTGGTGCAAGGCCTTTCACTTTAGGTTTTACCCCAACAATGTTTTCATTAGTTTCGCACACTCTCGAAATCAAGCATTTTACAGCAGGTTGGAGCAGCCTGTATCTCAGCACAGGAATAAGGTAGGGAAGAATTCTAAGGATCATTTTGACAGCCTCCAGAAGTTAGATCAGATGGCAAATTGTATTTGGTGCTAGGTCTTTCCCTTTAGGTTTTACCCCAACAATGTTTTCATTAGTTTCGCTCACTCTCGAAATCAAGCATTTTACAGCAGGTTGGAGCAGCCTGTATCTCAGCACAGGAATAAGGTAGGGAAGAATTCAAATACTCATTTTGACTGCCTCCAGACGTTAGATCAGATGGCCAATGCAATTTGGTGCTAGGCCTTTCCCTTTAGGTTTTACCCCAACAATGTTTTCATTAGTTTCGCACACTCTCGAAATCAAGCATTTTACAGCAGGTTGGAGCAGCCTGTATCTCAGCACAGGAATAAGGTAGGGAAGAATTCTAAGGATCATTTTGACTGCCTCCAGAAGTTAGATCAGATGGCAAATTGGATTTGGTGCTAGGTCTTTCCCTTTAGGTTTTACCCCAACAATGTTTTCATTAGTTTCGCTCACTCTCGAAATCAAGCATTTTACAGCAGGTTGGAGCAGCCTGTATATCAGCACAGGAATAAGGTAGGGAAGAATTCAAATACTCATTTTGACTGCCTCCAGAAGTTAGATCAGATGGCAAATTGTATTTGGTGCTAGGTCTTTCCCTTTAGGTTTTACCCCAACAATGTTTTCATTAGTTTCGCTCACTCTCGAAATCAAGCATTTTACAGCAGGTTGGAGCAGCCTGTATCTCAGCACAGGAATAAGGTAGGGAAGAATTCAAATACTCATTTTGACTGCCTCCAGAAGTTAGATCAGATGGCAAATTGTATTTGGTGCTAGGTCTTTCCCTTTAGGTTTTACCCCAACAATGTTTTCATTAGTTTCGCTCACTCTCGAAATCAAGCATTTTACAGCAGGTTGGAGCAGCCTGTATCTCAGCACAGGAATAAGGTAGGGAAGAATTCAAATCCTCATTTTGACTGCCTCCAGAAGTTAGATCAGATGGCCAATGCAATTTGGTGCTAGGCCTTTCCCTTTAGGTTTTACCCCAACAATGTTTTCATTAGTTTCGCACACTCTCGAAATCAAGCATTTTACAGCAGGTTGGAGCAGCCTGTATCTCAGCACAGGAATAAGGTAGGGAAGAATTCAAATACTCATTTTGACTGCCTCCAGAAGTTAGATCAGATGGCCAATGCAATTTGGTGCAAGGCCTTTCCCTTTAGGTTTTACCCCAACAATATTTTCATTAGTTTCGCACACTCTCGAAATCAAGCATTTTACAGCAGGTTGGAGCAGCCTGTATCTCAGCACAGGAATAAGGTAGGGAAGAATTCTAAGGATCATTTTGACTGCCTCCAGAAGTTAGATCAGATGGCAAATTGTATTTGGTGCTAGGTCTTTCCCTTTAGGTTTTACCCCAACAATGTTTTCATTAGTTTCGCTCACTCTCGAAATCAAGCATTTTACAGCAGGTTGGAGCAGCCTGTATCTCAGCACAGGAATAAGGTAGGGAAGAATTCAAATACTCATTTTGACTGCCTCCAGAAGTTAGATCAGATGGCAAATTGTATTTGGTGCTAGGTCTTTCCCTTTAGGTTTTACCCCAACAATGTTTTCATTAGTTTCGCTCACTCTCGAAATCAAGCATTTTACAGCAGGTTGGAGCAGCCTGTATCTCAGCACAGGAATAAGGTAGGGAAGAATTCAAATACTCATTTTGACTGCCTCCAGAAGTTAGATCAGATGGCCAATGCAATTTGGTGCTAGGTCTTTCCCTTTAGGTTTTACCCCAACAATGTTTTCATTAGTTTCGCACACTCTCGAAATCAAGCATTTTACAGCAGGTTGGAGCAGCCTGTATCTCAGCACAGGAATAAGGTAGGGAAGAATTCAAATACTCATTTTGACTGCCTCCAGAAGTTAGACCAGATGGCCAATGCAATTTGGTGCAAGGCCTTTCCCTTTAGGTTTTACCCCAACAATGTTTTCATTAGTTTCGCACACTCTCGAAATCAAGCATTTTACAGCAGGTTGGAGCAGCCTGTATCTCAGCACAGGAATAAGGTAGGGAAGAATTCAAATACTCATTTTGACTGCCTCCAGAAGTTAGATCAGATGGCAAATTGTATTTGGTGCTAGGTCTTTCCCTTTAGGTTTTACCCCAACAATGTTTTCATTAGTTTCGCTCACTCTCGAAATCAAGCATTTTACAGCAGGTTGGAGCACCCTGTATCTCAGCACAGGAATAAGGTAGGGAAGAATTCAAATACTCATTTTGACTGCCTCCAGAAGTTAGATCAGATGGCCAATGCAATTTGGTGCAAGGCCTTTCCCTTTAGGTTTTACCCCAACAATGTTTTCATTAGTTTCGCTCACTCTCGAAATCAAGCATTTTACAGCAGGTTGGAGCAGCCTGTATCTCAGCACAGGAATAAGGTAGGGAAGAATTCTAAGGATCATTTTGACTGCCTCCAGAAGTTAGATCAGATGGCCAATGCAATTTGGTGCTAGGCCTTTCCCTTTAGGTTTTACCCCAACAATGTTTTCATTAGTTTCGCTCACTCTCGAAATCAAGCATTTTACAGCAGGTTGGAGCAGCCTGTATCTCAGCACAGGAATAAGGTAGGGAAGAATTCAAATACTCATTTTGACTGCCTCCAGAAGTTAGATCAGATGGCCAATGCAATTTGGTGCTAGGCCTTTCCCTTTAGGTTTTACCCCAACAATGTTTTCATTAGTTTCGCTCACTCTCGAAATCAAGCATTTTACAGCAGGTTGGAGCAGCCTGTATCTCAGCACAGGAATAAGGTAGGGAAGAATTCAAATACTCATTTTGACTGCCTCCAGAAGTTAGATCAGATGGCAAATTGGATTTGGTGCTAGGTCTTTCCCTTTAGGTTTTACCCCAACAATGTTTTCATTAGTTTCGCTCACTCTCGAAATCAAGCATTTTACAGCAGGTTGGAGCAGCCTGTATCTCAGCACAGGAATAAGGTAGGGAAGAATTCAAATACTCATTTTGACTGCCTCCAGAAGTTAGATCAGATGGCCAATGCAATTTGGTGCTAGGTCTTTCCCTTTAGGTTTTACCCCAACAATGTTTTCATTAGTTTCGCACACTCTCGAAATCAAGCATTTTACAGCAGGTTGGAGCAGCCTGTATCTCAGCACAGGAATAAGGTAGGGAAGAATTCAAATACTCATTTTGACTGCCTCCAGAAGTTAGATCAGATGGCCAATGCAATTTGGTGCAAGGCCTTTCCCTTTAGGTTTTACACCAACAATGTTTTCATTAGTTTCGCACACTCTCTAAATCAAGCATTTTACAGCAGGTTGGAGCACCCTGTATCTCAGCACAGGAATAAGGTAGGGAAGAATTCAAATACTCATTTTGACTGCCTCCAGAAGTTAGATCAGATGGCAAATTGGATTTGGTGCTAGGTCTTTCCCTTTAGGTTTTACCCCAACAATGTTTTCATTAGTTTCGCTCACTCTCGAAATCAAGCATTTTACAGCAGGTTGGAGCAGCCTGTATCTCAGCACAGGAATAAGGTATGGAAGAATTCAAATACTCATTTTGACTGCCTCCAGAAGTTAGATCAGATGGCCAATGCAATTTGGTGCTAGGTCTTTCCCTTTAGGTTTTACCCCAACAATGTTTTCATTACTTTCGCTCACTCTCGAAATCAAGCATTTTACAGCAGGTTGGAGCAGCCTGTATCTCAGCACAGGAATAAGGTAGGGAAGAATTCAAATACTCATTTTGACTGCCTCCAGAAGTTAGATCAGATGGCCAATGCAATTTGGTGCAAGGCCTTTCCCTTTACGTTTTACCCCAACAATGTTTTCATTAGTTTTGCACACTCTCGAAATCAAGCATTTTACAGCAGGTTGGAGCACCCTGTATCTCAGCACAGGAATAAGGTAGGGAAGAATTCAAATACTCATTTTGACTGCCTCCAGAAGTTAGATCAGATGGCAAATTGGATTTGGTGCTAGGCCTTTCCCTTTAGGTTTTACCCCAACAATGTTTTCATTAGTTTCGCTCACTCTCGAAATCAAGCATTTTACAGCAGGTTGGAGCAGCCTGTATCTCAGCACAGGAATAAGGTAGGGAAGAATTCAAATACTCATTTTGACTGCCTCCAGAAGTTAGATCAGATGGCCAATGCAATTTGGTGCAAGGCCTTTCCCTTTACGTTTTACCCCAACAATGTTTTCATTAGTTTCGCACACTCTCGAAATCAAGCATTTTACAGCAGGTTGGAGCACCCTGTATCTCAGCACAGGAATAAGGTAGGGAAGAATTCTAAGGATCATTTTGACTGCCTCCAGAAGTTAGATCAGATGGCAAATTGTATTTGGTGCTAGGTCTTTCCCTTTAGGTTTTACCCCAACAATGTTTTCATTAGTTTCGCTCACTCTCGAAATCAAGCATTTTACAGCAGGTTGGAGCAGCCTGTATCTCAGCACAGGAATAAGGTAGGGAAGAATTCAAATACTCATTTTGACTGCCTCCAGAAGTTAGATCAGATGGCCAATGCAATTTGGTGCTAGGCCTTTCCCTTTAGGTTTTACCCCAACAATGTTTTCATTAGTTTCGCTCACTCTCGAAATCAAGCATTTTACAGCAGGTTGGAGCAGCCTGTATCTCAGCACAGGAATAAGGTAGGGAAGAATTCAAATACTCATTTTGACTGCCTCCAGAAGTTAGATCAGATGGCAAATTGTATTTGGTGCTAGGCCTTTCCCTTTAGGTTTTACCCCAACAATGTTTTCATTAGTTCCGCTCACTCTCGAAATCAAGCATTTTACAGCAGGTTGGAGCAGCCTGTATCTCAGCACAGGAATAAGGTAGGGAAGAATTCAAATACTCATTTTGACTGCCTCCAGAAGTTAGATCAGATGGCCAATGCAATTTGGTGCAAGGCCTTTCCCTTTACGTTTTACCCCAACAATGTTTTCATTAGTTTTGCACACTCTCGAAATCAAGCATTTTACAGCAGGTTGGAGCACCCTGTATCTCAGCACAGGAATAAGGTAGGGAAGAATTCAAATACTCATTTTGACTGCCTCCAGAAGTTAGATCAGATGGCAAATTGGATTTGGTGCTAAGCCTTTCCCTTTAGGTTTTACCCCAACAATGTTTTCATTAGTTTCGCTCACTCTCGAAATCAAGCATTTTACAGCAGGTTGGAGCAGCCTGTATCTCAGCACAGGAATAAGGTAGGGAAGAATTCAAATACTCATTTTGACTGCCTCCAGAAGTTAGATCAGATGGCCAATGCAATTTGGTGCAAGGCCTTTCCCTTTAGGTTTTACCCCAACAATGTTTTCATTAGTTTCGCACACTCTCGAAATCAAGCATTTTACAGCAGGTTGGAGCACCCTGTATCTCAGCACAGGAATAAGGTAGGGAAGAATTCAAATACTCATTTTGACTGCCTCCAGAAGTTAGATCAGATGGCCAATGCAATTTGGTGCAAGGCCTTTCCCTTTAGGTTTTACCCCAACAATGTTTTCATTAGTTTCGCTCACTCTCGAAATCAAGCATTTTACAGCAGGTTGGAGCAGCCTGTATCTCAGCACAGGAATAAGGTAGGGAAGAATTCTAAGGATCATTTTGACTGCCTCCAGAAGTTAGATCAGATGGCCAATGCAATTTGGTGCTAGGCCTTTCCCTTTAGGTTTTACCCCAACAATGTTTTCATTAGTTTCGCTCACTCTCGAAATCAAGCATTTTACAGCAGGTTGGAGCAGCCTGTATCTCAGCACAGGAATAAGGTAGGGAAGAATTCAAATACTCATTTTGACTGCCTCCAGAAGTTAGATCAGATGGCCAATGCAATTTGGTGCTAGGCCTTTCCCTTTAGGTTTTACCCCAACAATGTTTTCATTAGTTTCGCTCACTCTCGAAATCAAGCATTTTACAGCAGGTTGGAGCAGCCTGTATCTCAGCACAGGAATAAGGTAGGGAAGAATTCAAATACTCATTTTGACTGCCTCCAGAAGTTAGATCAGATGGCAAATTGGATTTGGTGCTAGGTCTTTCCCTTTAGGTTTTACCCCAACAATGTTTTCATTAGTTTCGCTCACTCTCGAAATCAAGCATTTTACAGCAGGTTGGAGCAGCCTGTATCTCAGCACAGGAATAAGGTAGGGAAGAATTCAAATACTCATTTTGACTGCCTCCAGAAGTTAGATCAGATGGCCAATGCAATTTGGTGCTAGGTCTTTCCCTTTAGGTTTTACCCCAACAATGTTTTCATTAGTTTCGCACACTCTCGAAATCAAGCATTTTACAGCAGGTTGGAGCAGCCTGTATCTCAGCACAGGAATAAGGTAGGGAAGAATTCAAATACTCATTTTGACTGCCTCCAGAAGTTAGATCAGATGGCCAATGCAATTTGGTGCAAGGCCTTTCCCTTTAGGTTTTACACCAACAATGTTTTCATTAGTTTCGCACACTCTCTAAATCAAGCATTTTACAGCAGGTTGGAGCACCCTGTATCTCAGCACAGGAATAAGGTAGGGAAGAATTCAAATACTCATTTTGACTGCCTCCAGAAGTTAGATCAGATGGCAAATTGGATTTGGTGCTAGGTCTTTCCCTTTAGGTTTTACCCCAACAATGTTTTCATTAGTTTCGCTCACTCTCGAAATCAAGCATTTTACAGCAGGTTGGAGCAGCCTGTATCTCAGCACAGGAATAAGGTATGGAAGAATTCAAATACTCATTTTGACTGCCTCCAGAAGTTAGATCAGGATGGCCAATGCAATTTGGTGCTAGGTCTTTCCCTTTAGGTTTTACCCCAACAATGTTTTCATTACTTTCGCTCACTCTCGAAATCAAGCATTTTACAGCAGGTTGGAGCAGCCTGTATCTCAGCACAGGAATAAGGTAGGGAAGAATTCAAATACTCATTTTGACTGCCTCCAGAAGTTAGATCAGATGGCCAATGCAATTTGGTGCAAGGCCTTTCCCTTTACGTTTTACCCCAACAATGTTTTCATTAGTTTTGCACACTCTCGAAATCAAGCATTTTACAGCAGGTTGGAGCACCCTGTATCTCAGCACAGGAATAAGGTAGGGAAGAATTCAAATACTCATTTTGACTGCCTCCAGAAGTTAGATCAGATGGCAAATTGGATTTGGTGCTAGGCCTTTCCCTTTAGGTTTTACCCCAACAATGTTTTCATTAGTTTCGCTCACTCTCGAAATCAAGCATTTTACAGCAGGTTGGAGCAGCCTGTATCTCAGCACAGGAATAAGGTAGGGAAGAATTCAAATACTCATTTTGACTGCCTCCAGAAGTTAGATCAGATGGCCAATGCAATTTGGTGCAAGGCCTTTCCCTTTACGTTTTACCCCAACAATGTTTTCATTAGTTTCGCACACTCTCGAAATCAAGCATTTTACAGCAGGTTGGAGCACCCTGTATCTCAGCACAGGAATAAGGTAGGGAAGAATTCTAAGGATCATTTTGACTGCCTCCAGAAGTTAGATCAGATGGCAAATTGTATTTGGTGCTAGGTCTTTCCCTTTAGGTTTTACCCCAACAATGTTTTCATTAGTTTCGCTCACTCTCGAAATCAAGCATTTTACAGCAGGTTGGAGCAGCCTGTATCTCAGCACAGGAATAAGGTAGGGAAGAATTCAAATACTCATTTTGACTGCCTCCAGAAGTTAGATCAGATGGCCAATGCAATTTGGTGCTAGGGCCTTTCCCTTTAGGTTTTACCCCAACAATGTTTTCATTAGTTTCGCTCACTCTCGAAATCAAGCATTTTACAGCAGGTTGGAGCAGCCTGTATCTCAGCACAGGAATAAGGTAGGAAGAATTCAAATACTCATTTTGACTGCCTCCAGAAGTTAGATCAGATGGCAAATTGTATTTGGTGCTAGGCCTTTCCCTTTAGGTTTTACCCCAACAATGTTTTCATTAGTTCCGCTCACTCTCGAAATCAAGCATTTTACAGCAGGTTGGAGCAGCCTGTATCTCAGCACAGGAATAAGGTAGGGAAGAATTCAAATACTCATTTTGACTGCCTCCAGAAGTTAGATCAGATGGCCAATGCAATTTTGGTGCAAGGCCTTTCCCTTTACGTTTTACCCCAACAATGTTTTCATTAGTTTTGCACACTCTCGAAATCAAGCATTTTACAGCAGGTTGGAGCACCCTGTATCTCAGCACAGGAATAAGGTAGGGAAGAATTCAAATACTCATTTTGACTGCCTCCAGAAGTTAGATCAGATGGCAAATTGGATTTGGTGCTAAGCCTTTCCTTTAGGTTTTACCCCAACAATGTTTTCATTAGTTTCGCTCACTCTCGAAATCAAGCATTTTACAGCAGGTTGGAGCAGCCTGTATCTCAGCACAGGAATAAGGTAGGGAAGAATTCAAATACTCATTTTGACTGCCTCCAGAAGTTAGATCAGATGGCCAATGCAATTTGGTGCAAGGCCTTTCCCTTTAGGTTTTACCCCAACAATGTTTTCATTAGTTTCGCACACTCTCGAAATCAAGCATTTTACAGCAGGTTGGAGCACCCTGTATCTCAGCACAGGAATAAGGTAGGGAAGAATTCAAATACTCATTTTGACTGCCTCCAGAAGTTAGATCAGATGGCAAATTGTATTTGGTGCTAGGTCTTTCCCTTTAGGTTTTACCCCAACAATGTTTTCATTAGTTTCGCTCACTCTCGAAATCAAGCATTTTACAGCAGGTTGGAGCAGCCTGTATCTCAGCACAGGAATAAGGTAGGGAAGAATTCAAATACTCATTTTGACTGCCTCCAGAAGTTAGATCAGATGGCCAATGCAATTTGGTGCTAGGCCTTTCCCTTTAGGTTTTACCCCAACAATGTTTTCATTAGTTTCGCTCACTCTCGAAATCAAGCATTTTACAGCAGGTTGGAGCAGCCTGTATCTCAGCACAGGAATAAGGTAGGGAAGAATTCAAATACTCATTTTGACTGCCTCCAGAAGTTAGATCAGATGGCAAATTGTATTTGGTGCTAGGCCTTTCCCTTTAGGTTTTACCCCAACAATGTTTTCATTAGTTTCGCTCACTCTCGAAATCAAGCATTTTACAGCAGGTTGGAGCAGCCTGTATCTCAGCACAGGAATAAGGTAGGGAAGAATTCAAATACTCATTTTGACTGCCTCCAGAAGTTAGATCAGATGGCAAATTGTATTTGGTGCTAGGTCTTTCCCTTTAGGTTTTACCCCAACAATGTTTTCATTAGTTTCGCTCACTCTCGAAATCAAGCATTTTACAGCAGGTTGGAGCAGCCTGTATCTCAGCACAGGAATAAGGTAGGGAAGAATTCAAATACTCATTTTGACTGCCTCCAGAAGTTAGATCAGATGGCCAATGCAATTTGGTGCTAGGCCTTTCCCTTTAGGTTTTACCCCAACAATGTTTTCATTAGTTTCGCACACTCTCGAAATCAAGCACTTTACAGCAGGTTGGAGCAGCCTGTATCTCAGCACAGGAATAAGGTAGGGAAGAATTCAAATACTCATTTTGACTGCCTCCAGAAGTTAGATCAGATGGCCAATGCAATTTGGTGCAAGGCATTTCCCTTTAGGTTTTACCCCAACAATGTTTTCATTAGTTTCGCACACTCTCGAAATCAAGCATTTTACAGCAGGTTGGAGCACCCTGTATCTCAGCACAGGAATAAGGTAGGGAAGAATTCAAATACTCATTTTGACTGCCTCCAGAAGTTAGATCAGATGGCAAATTGTATTTGGTGCTAGGTCTTTCCCTTTAGGTTTTACCCCAACAATGTTTTCATTAGTTTCGCTCACTCTCGAAATCAAGCATTTTACAGCAGGTTGGAGCAGCCTGTATCTCAGCACAGGAATAAGGTAGGGAAGAATTCAAATACTCATTTTGACTGCCTCCAGAAGTTAGATCAGATGGCCAATGCAATTTGGTGCTAGGCCTTTCCCTTTAGGTTTTACCCCAACAATGTTTTCATTAGTTTCGCTCACTCTCGAAATCAAGCATTTTACAGCAGGTTGGAGCAGCCTGTATCTCAGCACAGGAATAAGGTAGGGAAGAATTCAAATACTCATTTTGACTGCCTCCAGAAGTTAGATCAGATGGCCAATGCAATTTGGTGCAAGGCCTTTCCCTTTACGTTTTACCCCAACAATGTTTTCATTAGTTTTCCACACTCTCGAAATCAAGCATTTTACAGCAGGTTGGAGCACCCTGTATCTCAGCACAGGAATAAGGTAGGGAAGAATTCAAATACTCATTTTGACTGCCTCCAGAAGTTAGATCAGATGGCAAATTGGATTTGGTGCTAGGTCTTTCCCTTTAGGTTTTACCCCAACAATGTTTTCATTAGTTTCGCTCACTCTCGAAATCAAGCATTTTACAGCAGGTTGGAGCAGCCTGTATCTCAGCACAGGAATAAGGTAGGGAAGAATTCAAATACTCATTTTGACTGCCTCCAGAAGTTAGATCAGATGGCCAATGCAATTTGGTGCTAGGCCTTTCCCTTTAGGTTTTACCCCAACAATGTTTTCATTAGTTTCGCTCACTCTCGAAATCAAGCATTTTACAGCAGGTTGGAGCACCCTGTATCTCAGCTCAGGAATAAGGTAGGGAAGAATTCAAATACTCATTTTGACTGCCTCCAGAAGTTAGATCAGATGGCAAATTGTATTTGGTGCTAGGTCTTTCCCTTTAGGTTTTACCCCAACAATGTTTTCATTAGCTTCGCTCACTCTCGAAATCAAGCATTTTACAGCAGGTTGGAGCAGCCTGTATCTCAGCACAGGAATAAGGTAGGGAAGAATTCTAAGGATCATTTTGACTGCCTCCAGAAGTTAGATCAGATGGCAAATTGTATTTGGTGCTAGGTCTTTCCCTTTAGGTTTTACCCCAACAATGTTTTCATTAGTTTCGCTCACTCTCGAAATCAAGCATTTTACAGCAGGTTGGAGCAGCCTGTATCTCAGCACAGGAATAAGGTAGGGAAGAATTCAAATACTCATTTTGACTGCCTCCAGAAGTTAGATCAGATGGCAAATTGTATTTGGTGCTAGGTCTTTCCCTTTAGGTTTTACCCCAACAATGTTTTCATTAGTTTCGCTCACTCTCGAAATCAAGCATTTTACAGCAGGTTGGAGCAGCCTGTATCTCAGCACAGGAATAAGGTAGGGAAGAATTCAAATACTCATTTTGACTGCCTCCAGAAGTTAGATCAGATGGCCAATGCAATTTGGTGCTAGGTCTTTCCCTTTAGGTTTTACCCCAACAATGTTTTCATTAGTTTCGCACACTCTCGAAATCAAGCATTTTACAGCAGGTTGGAGCAGCCTGTATCTCAGCACAGGAATAAGGTAGGGAAGAATTCAAATACTCATTTTGACTGCCTCCAGAAGTTAGATCAGATGGCCAATGCAATTTGGTGCTAGGTCTTTCCCTTTAGGTTTTACCCCAACAATGTTTTCATTAGTTTCGCACACTCTCGAAATCAAGCATTTTACAGCAGGTTGGAGCAGCCTGTATCTCAGCACAGGAATAAGGTAGGGAAGAATTCAAATACTCATTTTGACTGCCTCCAGAAGTTAGATCAGATGGCCAATGCAATTTGGTGCAAGGCCTTTCCCTTTAGGTTTTACACCAACAATGTTTTCATTAGTTTCGCACACTCTCGAAATCAAGCATTTTACAGCAGGTTGGAGCACCCTGTATCTCAGCACAGGAATAAGGTAGGGAAGAATTCAAATACTCATTTTGACTGCCTCCAGAAGTTAGATCAGATGGCAAATTGTATTTGGTGCTAGGTCTTTCCCTTTAGGTTTTACCCCAACAATGTTTTCATTAGTTTCGCTCACTCTCGAAATCAAGCATTTTACAGCAGGTTGGAGCAGCCTGTATCTCAGCACAGGAATAAGGTAGGGAAGAATTCAAATACTCATTTTGACTGCCTCCAGAAGTTAGATCAGATGGCCAATGCAATTTGGTGCTAGGTCTTTCCCTTTAGGTTTTACCCCAACAATGTTTTCATTAGTTTCGCACACTCTCGAAATCAAGCATTTTACAGCAGGTTGGAGCAGCCTGTATCTCAGCACAGGAATAAGGTAGGGAAGAATTCAAATACTCATTTTGACTGCCTCCAGAAGTTAGATCAGATGGCCAATGCAATTTGGTGCAAGGCCTTTCCCTTTAGGTTTTACACCAACAATGTTTTCATTAGTTTCGCACACTCTCGAAATCAAGCATTTTACAGCAGGTTGGAGCAGCCTGTATCTCAGCACAGGAATAAGGTAGGGAAGAATTCAAATACTCATTTTGACTGCCTCCAGAAGTTAGATCAGATGGCAAATTGTATTTGGTGCTAGGTCTTTCCCTTTAGGTTTTACCCCAACAATGTTTTCATTAGTTTCGCTCACTCTCGAAATCAAGCATTTTACAGCAGGTTGGAGCAGCCTGTATCTCAGCACAGGAATAAGGTAGGGAAGAATTCAAATACTCATTTTGACTGCCTCCAGAAGTTAGATCAGATGGCAAATTGGATTTGGTGCTAGGCCTTTCCCTTTAGGTTTTACCCCAACAATGTTTTCATTAGTTTCGCTCACTCTCGAAATCAAGCATTTTACAGCAGGTTGGAGCAGCCTGTATCTCAGCACAGGAATAAGGTAGGGAAGAATTCAAATACTCATTTTGACTGCCTCCAGAAGTTAGATCAGATGGCAAATTGTATTTGGTGCTAGGTCTTTCCCTTTAGGTTTTACCCCAACAATGTTTTCATTAGTTTCGCTCACTCTCGAAATCAAGCATTTTACAGCAGGTTGGAGCAGCCTGTATCTCAGCACAGGAATAAGGTAGGGAAGAATTCAAATACTCATTTTGACTGCCTCCAGAAGTTAGATCAGATGGCAAATTGTATTTGGTGCTAGGTCTTTCCCTTTAGGTTTTACCCCAACAATGTTTTCATTAGTTTCGCTCACTCTCGAAATCAAGCATTTTACAGCAGGTTGGAGCAGCCTGTATCTCAGCACAGGAATAAGGTAGGGAAGAATTCAAATACTCATTTTGACTGCCTCCAGAAGTTAGATCAGATGGCAAATTGTATTTGGTGCTACACCTTTCCGTTTAGGTTTTACCCCAACAATGTTTTCATTAGTTTCGCTCACTCTCGAAATCAAGCATTTTACAGCAGGTTGGAGCAGCCTGTATCTCAGCACAGGAATAAGGTAGGGAAGAATTCAAATACTCATTTTGACTGCCTCCAGAAGTTAGATCAGATGGCCAATGCAATTTGGTGCAAGGCCATTCCCTTTAGGTTTTACCCCAACAATGTTTTCATTAGTTTCGCACACTCTCGAAATCAAGCATTTTACAGCAGGTTGGAGCAGCCTGTATCTCAGCACAGGAATAAAGTAGGGAAGAATTCTAAGGATCATTTTGACTGCCTCCAGAAGTTAGATCAGATGGCAAATTGTATTTGGTGCTAGGTCTTTCCCTTTAGGTTTTACCCCAACAATGTTTTCATTAGTTTCGCTCACTCTCGAAATCAAGCATTTTACAGCAGGTTGGAGCAGCCTGTATCTCAGCACAGGAATAAGGTAGGGAAGAATTCAAATACTCATTTTGACTGCCTCCAGAAGTTAGATCAGATGGCCAATGCAATTTGGTGCAAGGCCTTTCCCTTTAGGTTTTACCCCAACAATGTTTTCATTAGTTTCGCACACTCTCGAAATCAAGCATTTTACAGCAGGTTGGAGCAGCCTGTATCTCAGCACAGGAATAAGGTAGGGAAGAATTCAAATACTCATTTTGACTGCCTCCAGAAGTTAGATCAGATGGCAAATTGTATTTCGTGCTAGGTCTTTCCCTTTAGGTTTTACCCCAACAATGTTTTCATTAGTTTCGCTCACTCTCGAAATCAAGCATTTTACAGCAGGTTGGAGCAGCCTGTATCTCAGCACAGGAATAAGGTAGGGAAGAATTGAAATACTCATTTTGACTGCCTCCAGAAGTTAGATCAGATGGCAAATTGTATTTGGTGCTAGGTCTTTCCCT
Organism: Melanerpes formicivorus; assembly: GCF_026170545.1. Classification (NCBI taxonomy): domain Eukaryota; kingdom Metazoa; phylum Chordata; class Aves; order Piciformes; family Picidae; genus Melanerpes; species Melanerpes formicivorus. The sequence goes on from NW_027142863.1 coordinate 55,530, forward strand.
TTAGGTTTTACCCCAACAATGTTTTCATTAGTTTCGCTCACTCTCGAAATCAAGCATTTTACAGCAGGTTGGAGCACCCTGTATCTCAGCACAGGAATAAGGTAGGGAAGAATTCAAATACTCATTTTGACTGCCTCCAGAAGTTAGATCAGATGGCCAATGCAATTTTGTGCTAGGCCTTTCCCTTTAGGTTTTACCCCAACAATGTTTTCATTAGTTTCGCTCACTCTCGAAATCAAGCATTTTACAGCAGGTTGGAGCACCCTGTATCACAGCACAGGAATAAGGTAGGGAAGAATTCAAATACTCATTTTGACTGCCTCCAGAAGTTAGATCAGATGGCCAATGCAATTTGGTGCTAGGTCTTTCCCTTTAGGTTTTACCCCAACAATGTTTTCATTAGTTTCGCACACTCTCGAAATCAAGCATTTTACAGCAGGTTGGAGCAGCCTGTATCTCAGCACAGGAATAAGGTAGGGAAGAATTCAAATACTCATTTTGACTGCCTCCAGAAGTTAGATCAGATGGCCAATGCAATTTGGTGCAAGGCCTTTCCCTTTAGGTTTTACCCCAACAATGTTTTCATTAGTTTTGCACACTCTCGAAATCAAGCATTTTACAGCAGGTTGGAGCAGCCTGTATCTCAGCACAGGAATAAGGTAGGGAAGAATTCAAATACTCATTTTGACTGCCTCCAGATGTTAGATCAGATGGCAAATTGTATTTGGTGCTAGGTCTTTCCCTTTAGGTTTTACCCCAACAATGTTTTCATTAGTTTCGCTCACTCTCGAAATCAAGCATTTTACAGCAGGTTGGAGCAGCCTGTATCTCAGCACAGGAATAAGGTAGGGAAGAATTCAAATACTCATTTTGACTGCCTCCAGAAGTTAGATCAGATGGCCAATGCAATTTGGTGCAAGGCCATTCCCTTTAGGTTTTACCCCAACAATGTTTTCATTAGTTTCGCACACTCTCGAAATCAAGCATTTTACAGCAGGTTGGAGCAGCCTGTATCTCAGCACAGGAATAAGGTAGGGAAGAATTCTAAGGATCATTTTGACTGCCTCCAGAAGTTAGATCAGATGGCAAATTGTATTTGGTGCTAGGTCTTTCCCTTTAGGTTTTACCCCAACAATGTTTTCATTAGTTTCGCTCACTCTCGAAATCAAGCATTTTACAGCAGGTTGGAGCAGCCTGTATCTCAGCACAGGAATAAGGTAGGGAAGAATTCAAATACTCATTTTGACTGCCTCCAGAAGTTAGATCAGATGGCCAATGCAATTGGGTGCTAGGTCTTTCCCTTTAGGTTTTACCCCAACAATGTTTTCATTAGTTTCGCACACTCTCGAAATCAAGCATTTTACAGCAGGTTGGAGCAGCCTGTATCTCAGCACAGGAATAAGGTAGGGAAGAATTCAAATACTCATTTTGACTGCCTCCAGAAGTTAGATCAGATGGCCAATGCAATTTGGTGCTAGGTCTTTCCCTTTAGGTTTTACCCCAACAATGTTTTCATTAGTTTCGCACACACTCAAAATCAAGCATTTTACAGCAGGTTGGAGCAGCCTGTATCTCAGCACAGGAATAAGGTAGGGAAGAATTCAAATACTCATTTTGACTGCCTCCAGAAGTTATATCAGATGGCCAATGCAATTTGGTGCAAGGCCTTTCCCTTTAGGTTTTACCCCAACAATGTTTTCATTAGTTTCGCACACTCTCGAAATCAAGCATTTTGCAGCAGGTTGGAGCAGCCTGTATCTCAGCACAGGAATAAGGTAGGGAAGAATTCAAATACTCATTTTGACTGCCTCCAGAAGTTAGATCAGATGGCAAATTGTATTTGGTGCTAGGTCTTTCCCTTTAGGTTTTACCCCAACAATGTTTTCATTAGTTTCGCTCACTCTCGAAATCAAGCATTTTACAGCAGGTTGGAGCAGCCTGTATCTCAGCACAGGAATAAGGTAGGGAAGAATTGAAATACTCATTTTGACTGCCTCCAGAAGTTAGATCAGATGGCAAATTGTATTTGGTGCTAGGTCTTTCCCTTTAGGTTTTACCCCAACAATGTTTTCATTAGTTTCGCTCACTCTCGAAATCAAGCATTTTACAGCAGGTTGGAGCAGCCTGTATCTCAGCACAGGAATAAGGTAGGGAAGAATTCAAATACTCATTTTGACTGCCTCCAGAAGTTAGATCAGATGGCCAATGCAATTTGGTGCAAGGCCATTCCCTTTAGGTTTTACCCCAACAATGTTTTCATTAGTTTCGCACACTCTCGAAATCAAGCATTTTACAGCAGGTTGGAGCAGCCTGTATCTCAGCACAGGAATAAGGTAGGGAAGAATTCTAAGGATCATTTTGACTGCCTCCAGAAGTTAGATCAGATGGCAAATTGTATTTGGTGCTAGGTCTTTCCCTTTAGGTTTTACCCCAACAATGTTTTCATTAGTTTCGCTCACTCTCGAAATCAAGCATTTTACAGCAGGTTGGAGCAGCCTGTATCTCAGCACAGGAATAAGGTAGGGAAGAATTCAAATACTCATTTTGACTGCCTCCAGAAGTTAGATCAGATGGCCAATGCAATTTGGTGCTAGGTCTTTCCCTTTAGGTTTTACCCCAACAATGTTTTCATTAGTTTCGCACACTCTCGAAATCAAGCATTTTACAGCAGGTTGGAGCAGCCTGTATCTCAGCACAGGAATAAGGTAGGGAAGAATTCAAATACTCATTTTGACTGCCTCCAGAAGTTAAATCAGATGGCCAATGCAATTTGGTGCTAGGTCTTTCCCTTTAGGTTTTACCCCAACAATGTTTTCATTAGTTTCGCACACACTCAAAATCAAGCATTTTACAGCAGGTTGGAGCAGCCTGTATCTCAGCACAGGAATAAGGTAGGGAAGAATTCAAATACTCATTTTGACTGCCTCCAGAAGTTATATCAGATGGCCAATGCAATTTGGTGCAAGGCCTTTCCCTTTAGGTTTTACCCCAACAATGTTTTCATTAGTTTCGCACACTCTCGAAATCAAGCATTTTACAGCAGGTTGGAGCACCCTGTATCTCAGCACAGGAATAAGGTAGGGAAGAATTCAAATACTCATTTTGACTGCCTCCAGAAGTTAGATCAGATGGCAAATTGTATTTGGTGCTAGGTCTTTCCCTTTAGGTTTTACCCCAACAATGTTTTCATTAGTTTCGCTCACTCTCGAAATCAAGCATTTTACAGCAGGTTGGAGCAGCCTGTATCTCAGCACAGGAATAAGGTAGGGAAGAATTCAAATACTCATTTTGACTGCCTCCAGAAGTTAGATCAGATGGCAAATTGTATTTGGTGCTAGGTCTTTCCCTTTAGGTTTTACCCCAACAATGTTTTCATTAGTTTCGCTCACTCTCGAAATCAAGCATTTTACAGCAGGTTGGAGCAGCCTGTATCTCAGCACAGGAATAAGGTAGGGAAGAATTCAAATACTCATTTTGACTGCCTCCAGAAGTTAGATCAGATGGCCAATGCAATTTGGTGCTAGGTCTTTCCCTTTAGGTTTTACCCCAACAATGTTTTCATTAGTTACGCTCACTCTCGAAATCAAGCATTTTACAGCAGGTTGGAGCAGCCTGTATCTCAGCACAGGAATAAGGTAGGGAAGAATTCAAATACTCATTTTGACTGCCTCCAGAAGTTAGATCAGATGGCCAATGCAATTTGGTGCTAGGTCTTTCCCTTTAGGTTTTACCCCAACAATGTTTTCATTAGTTTCGCACACTCTCGAAATCAAGCATTTTACAGCAGGTTGGAGCAGCCTGTATCTCAGCACAGGAATAAGGTAGGGAAGAATTCAAATACTCATTTTGACTGCCTCCAGAAGTTAGATCAGATGGCCAATGCAATTTGGTGCAAGGCCTTTCCCTTTAGGTTTTACCCCAACAATGTTTTCATTAGTTTTGCACACTCTCGAAATCAAGCATTTTACAGCAGGTTGGAGCAGCCTGTATCTCAGCACAGGAATAAGGTAGGGAAGAATTCAAATACTCATTTTGACTGCCTCCAGAAGTTAGATCAGATGGCCAATGCAATTTGGTGCTAGGTCTTTCCCTTTAGGTTTTACCCCAACAATGTTTTCATTAGTTTCGCACACTCTCGAAATCAAGCATTTTACAGCAGGTTGGAGCAGCCTGTATCTCAGCACAGGAATAAGGTAGGGAAGAATTCAAATACTCATTTTGACTGCCTCCAGAAGTTAGATCAGATGGCCAATGCAATTTGGTGCTAGGTCTTTCCCTTTAGGTTTTACCCCAACAATGTTTTCATTAGTTTCGCACACACTCAAAATCAAGCATTTTACAGCAGGTTGGAGCAGCCTGTATCTCAGCACAGGAATAAGGTAGGGAAGAATTCAAATACTCATTTTGACTGCCTCCAGAAGTTATATCAGATGGCCAATGCAATTTGGTGCAAGGCCTTTCCCTTTAGGTTTTACCCCAACAATGTTTTCATTAGTTTCGCTCACTCTCGAAATCAAGCATTTTACAGCAGGTTGGAGCAGCCTGTATCTCAGCACAGGAATAAGGTAGGGAAGAATTCAAATACTCATTTTGACTGCCTCCAGAAGTTAGATCAGATGGCAAATTGTATTTGGTGCTAGGTCTTTCCCTTTAGGTTTTACCCCAACAATGTTTTCATTAGTTTCGCTCACTCTCGAAATCAAGCATTTTACAGCAGGTTGGAGCAGCCTGTATCTCAGCACAGGAATAAGGTAGGGAAGAATTGAAATACTCATTTTGACTGCCTCCTGAAGTTAGATCAGATGGCAAATTGTATTTGGTGCTAGGTCTTTCCCTTTAGGTTTTACCCCAACAATGTTTTCATTAGTTTCGCTCACTCTCGAAATCAAGCATTTTACAGCAGGTTGGAGCACCCTGTATCTCAGCACAGGAATAAGGTAGGGAAGAATTCAAATACTCATTTTGACTGCCTCCAGAAGTTAGATCAGATGGCCAATGCAATTTGGTGCAAGGCCTTTCCCTTTAGGTTTTACCCCAACAATGTTTTCATTAGTTTCTCTCACTCTCGAAATCAAGCATTTTACAGCAGGTTGGAGCACCCTGTATCTCAGCACAGGAATAAGGTAGGGAAGAATTCAAATACTCATTTTGACTGCCTCCAGAAGTTAGATCAGATGGCCAATGCAATTTGGTGCTAGGTCTTTCCCTTTAGGTTTTACCCCAACAATGTTTTCATTAGTTTCGCACACTCTCGAAATCAAGCATTTTACAGCAGGTTGGAGCAGCCTGTATCTCAGCACAGGAATAAGGTAGGGAAGAATTCAAATACTCATTTTGACTGCCTCCAGAAGTTAGATCAGATGGCCAATGCAATTTGGTGCAAGGCCTTTCCCTTTAGGTTTTACCCCAACAATGTTTTCATTAGTTTTGCACACTCTCGAAATCAAGCATTTTACAGCAGGTTGGAGCAGCCTGTATCTCAGCACAGGAATAAGGTAGGGAAGAATTCAAATACTCATTTTGACTGCCTCCAGAAGTTAGATCAGATGGCCAATGCAATTTGGTGCTAGGCCTTTCCCTTTAGGTTTTACCCCAACAATGTTTTCATTAGTTTCGATCACTCTCGAAATCAAGCATTTTACAGCAGGTTGGAGCAGCCTGTATCTCAGCACAGGAATAAGGTAGGGAAGAATTCAAATACTCATTTTGACTGCCTCCAGAAGTTAGATCAGATGGCAAATTGTATTTGGTGCTAGGTCTTTCCCTTTAGGTTTTACCCCAACAATGTTTTCATTAGTTTCGCTCACTCTCGAAATCAAGCATTTTACAGCAGGTTGGAGCAGCCTGTATCTCAGCACAGGAATAAGGTAGGGAAGAATTCTAAGGATCATTTTGACTGCCTCCAGAAGTTAGATCAGATGGCAAATTGTATTTGGTGCTAGGCCTTTCCCTTTAGGTTTTACCCCAACAATGTTTTCATTAGTTTCGCTCACTCTCGAAATCAAGCATTTTACAGCAGGTTGGAGCAGCCTGTATCTCAGCACAGGAATAAGGTAGGGAAGAATTCAAATACTCATTTTGACTGCCTCCAGAAGTTAGATCAGATGGCAAATTGTATTTGGTGCTAGGTCTTTCCCTTTAGGTTTTACCCCAACAATGTTTTCATTAGTTTCGCTCACTCTCGAAATCAAGCATTTTACAGCAGGTTGGAGCAGCCTGTATCTCAGCACAGGAATAAGGTAGGGAAGAATTCAAATACTCATTTTGACTGCCTCCAGAAGTTAGATCAGATGGCCAATGCAATTTGGTGCAAGGCCTTTCCCTTTAGGTTTTACCCCAACAATGTTTTCATTAGTTTCGCTCACTCTCGAAATCAAGCATTTTACAGCAGGTTGGAGCAGCCTGTATCTCAGCACAGGAATAAGGTAGGGAAGAATTCAAATACTCATTTTGACTGCCTCCAGAAGTTAGATCAGATGGCCAATGCAATTTGGTGCTAGGTCTTTCCCTTTAGGTTTTACCCCAACAATGTTTTCATTAGTTTCGCTCACTCTCGAAATCAAGCATTTTACAGCAGGTTGGAGCAGCCTGTATCTCAGCACAGGAATAAGGTAGGGAAGAATTCAAATACTCATTTCGACTGCCTCCAGAAGTTAGATCAGATGGCCAATGCAATTTGGTGCAAGGCCTTTCCCTTTAGGTTTTACCCCAACAATGTTTTCATTAGTTTCGCTCACTCTCGAAATCAAGCATTTTACAGCAGGTTGGAGCAGCCTGTATCTCAGCACAGGAATAAGGTAGGGAAGAATTCAAATACTCATTTTGACTGCCTCCAGAAGTTAGATCAGATGGCAAATTGTATTTGGTGCTAGGTCTTTCCCTTTAGGTTTTACCCCAACAATGTTTTCATTAGTTTCGCTCACTCTCGAAATCAAGCATTTTACAGCAGGTTGGAGCAGCCTGTATCTCAGCACAGGAATAAGGTAGGGAAGAATTCAAATACTCATTTTGACTGCCTCCAGAAGTTAGATCAGATGGCCAATGCAATTTGGTGCTAGGTCTTTCCCTTTAGGTTTTACCCCAACAATGTTTTCATTAGTTTCGCACACTCTCGAAATCAAGCATTTTACAGCAGGTTGGAGCAGCCTGTATCTCAGCACAGGAATAAGGTAGGGAAGAATTCAAATACTCATTTTGACTGCCTCCAGAAGTTAGATCAGATGGCCAATGCAATTTGGTGCTAGGCCTTTCCCTTTAGGTTTTACCCCAACAATGTTTTCATTAGTTTCGCTCACTCTCGAAATCAAGCATTTTACAGCAGGTTGGAGCAGCCTGTATCTCAGCACAGGAATAAGGTAGGGAAGAATTCAAATACTCATTTTGACTGCCTCCAGAAGTTAGATCAGATGGCAAATTGTATTTGGTGCTAGGTCTTTCCCTTTAGGTTTTACCCCAACAATGTTTTCATTAGTTTCGCTCACACTTGAAATCAAGCATTTTACAGCAGGTTGGAGCAGCCTGTATCTCAGCACAGGAATAAGGTAGGGAAGAATTCAAATACTCATTTTGACTGCCTCCAGAAGTTAGATCAGATGGCCAATGCAATTTGGTGCAAGGCCTTTCCCTTTAGGTTTTACCCCAACAATGTTTTCATTAGTTTCGCTCACTCTCGAAATCAAGCATTTTACAGCAGGTTGGAGCAGCCTGTATCTCAGCACAGGAATAAGGTAGGGAAGAATTCAAATACTCATTTTGACTGCCTCCAGAAGTTAGATCAGATGGCCAATGCAATTTGGTGCTAGGTCTTTCCCTTTAGGTTTTACCCCAACAATGTTTTCATTAGTTTCGCTCACTCTCGAAATCAAGCATTTTACAGCAGGTTGGAGCAGCCTGTATCTCAGCACAGGAATAAGATAGGGAAGAATTCAAATACTCATTTTGACTGCCTCCAGAAGTTAGATCAGATGGCCAATGCAATTTGGTGCTAGGTCTTTCCCTTTAGGTTTTACCCCAACAATGTTTTCATTAGTTTCGCTCACTCTCGAAATCAAGCATTTTACAGCAGGTTGGAGCAGCCTGTATCTCAGCACAGGAATAAGGTAGGGAAGAATTCTAAGGATCATTTTGACTGCCTCCAGAAGTTAGATCAGATGGCCAATGCAATTTGGTGCTAGGCCTTTCCCTTTAGGTTTTACCCCAACAATGTTTTCATTAGTTTCGCTCACTCTCGAAATCAAGCATTTTACAGCAGGTTGGAGCAGCCTGTATCTCAGCACAGGAATAAGGTAGGGAAGAATTCAAATACTCATTTTGACTGCCTCCAGAAGTTAGATCAGATGGCAAATTGTATTTGGTGCTAGGCCTTTCCCTTTAGGTTTTACCCCAACAATGTTTTCATTAGTTTCGCTCACTCTCGAAATCAAGCATTTTACAGCAGGTTGGAGCAGCCTGTATCTCAGCACAGGAATAAGGTAGGGAAGAATTCAAATACTCATTTTGACTGCCTCCAGAAGTTAGATCAGATGGCAAATTGTATTTGGTGCTAGGTCTTTCCCTTTAGGTTTTACCCCAACAATGTTTTCATTAGTTTCGCTCACTCTCGAAATCAAGCATTTTACAGCAGGTTGGAGCAGCCTGTATCTCAGCACAGGAATAAGGTAGGGAAGAATTCAAATACTCATTTTGACTGCCTCCAGAAGTTAGATCAGATGGCCAATGCAATTTGGTGCAAGGCCTTTCCCTTTAGGTTTTACCCCAACAATGTTTTCATTAGTTTCGCTCACTCTCGAAATCAAGCATTTTACAGCAGGTTGGAGCAGCCTGTATCTCAGCACAGGAATAAGGTAGGGAAGAATTCAAATACTCATTTTGACTGCCTCCAGAAGTTAGATCAGATGGCCAATGCAATTTGGTGCTAGGTCTTTCCCTTTAGGTTTTACCCCAACAATGTTTTCATTAGTTTCGCTCACTCTCGAAATCAAGCATTTTACAGCAGGTTGGAGCAGCCTGTATCTCAGCACAGGAATAAGGTAGGGAAGAATTCAAATACTCATTTTGACTGCCTCCAGAAGTTAGATCAGATGGCCAATGCAATTTGGTGCAAGGCCTTTCCCTTTAGGTTTTACCCCAACAATGTTTTCATTAGTTTCGCTCATTCTCGAAATCAAGCATTTTACAGCAGGTTGGAGCAGCCTGTATCTCAGCACAGGAATAAGGTAGGGAAGAATTGAAATACTCATTTTGACTGCCTCCAGAAGTTAGATCAGATGGCAAATTGTATTTGGTGCTAGGTCTTTCCCTTTAGGTTTTACCCCAACAATGTTTTCATTAGTTTCGCTCACTCTCGAAATCAAGCATTTTACAGCAGGTTGGAGCAGCCTGTATCTCAGCACAGGAATAAGGTAGGGAAGAATTCAAATACTCATTTTGACTGCCTCCAGAAGTTAGATCAGATGGCCAATGCAATTTGGTGCTAGGTCTTTCCCTTTAGGTTTTACCCCAACAATGTTTTCATTAGTTTCGCTCACTCTCGAAATCAAGCATTTTACAGCAGGTTGGAGCAGCCTGTATCTCAGCACAGGAATAAGGTAGGGAAGAATTCAAATACTCATTTTGACTGCCTCCAGAAGTTAGATCAGATGGCCAATGCAATTTGGTGCAAGGCCTTTCCCTTTAGGTTTTACCCCAACAATGTTTTCATTAGTTTCGCTCACTCTCGAAATCAAGCATTTTACAGCAGGTTGGAGCAGCCTGTATCTCAGCACAGGAATAAGGTAGGGAAGAATTCAAATACTCATTTTGACTGCCTCCAGAAGTTAGATCAGATGGCCAATGCAATTTGGTGCTAGGTCTTTCCCTTTAGGTTTTACCCCAACAATGTTTTCATTAGTTTCGCTCACTCTCGAAATCAAGCATTTTACAGCAGGTTGGAGCACCCTGTATCTCAGCACAGGAATAAGGTAGGGAAGAATTCAAATACTCATTTTGACTGCCTCCAGAAGTTAGATCAGATGGCCAATGCAATTTGGTGCAAGGCCTTTCCCTTTAGGTTTTACCCCAACAATGTTTTCATTAGTTTCGCTCATTCTCGAAATCAAGCATTTTACAGCAGGTTGGAGCAGCCTGTATCTCAGCACAGGAATAAGGTAGGGAAGAATTGAAATACTCATTTTGACTGCCTCCAGAAGTTAGATCAGATGGCAAATTGTATTTGGTGCTAGGTCTTTCCCTTTAGGTTTTACCCCAACAATGTTTTCATTAGTTTCGCTCACTCTCGAAATCAAGCATTTTACAGCAGGTTGGAGCAGCCTGTATCTCAGCACAGGAATAAGGTAGGGAAGAATTCAAATACTCATTTTGACTGCCTCCAGAAGTTAGATCAGATGGCCAATGCAATTTGGTGCTAGGTCTTTCCCTTTAGGTTTTACCCCAACAATGTTTTCATTAGTTTCGCACACTCTCGAAATCAAGCATTTTACAGCAGGTTGGAGCAGCCTGTATCTCAGCACAGGAATAAGGTAGGGAAGAATTCAAATACTCATTTTGACTGCCTCCAGAAGTTAGATCAGATGGCCAATGCAATTTGGTGCTAGGCCTTTCCCTTTAGGTTTTACCCCAACAATGTTTTCATTAGTTTCGCTCACTCTCGAAATCAAGCATTTTACAGCAGGTTGGAGCAGCCTGTATCTCAGCACAGGAATAAGGTAGGGAAGAATTCAAATACTCATTTTGACTGCCTCCAGAAGTTAGATCAGATGGCCAATGCAATTTGGTGCTAGGTCTTTCCCTTTAGGTTTTACCCCAACAATGTTTTCATTAGTTTCGCTCACTCTCGAAATCAAGCATTTTACAGCAGGTTGGAGCAGCCTGTATCTCAGCACAGGAATAAGGTAGGGAAGAATTCAAATACTCATTTTGACTGCCTCCAGAAGTTAGATCAGATGGCCAATGCAATTTGGTGCTAGGTCTTTCCCTTTAGGTTTTACCCCAACAATGTTTTCATTAGTTTCGCACACTCTCGACATCAAGCATTTTACAGCAGGTTGGAGCAGCCTGTATCTCAGCACAGGAATAAGGTAGGGAAGAATTCAAATACTCATTTTGACTGCCTCCAGAAGTTAGATCAGATGGCCAATGCAATTTGGTGCAAGGCCTTTCCCTTTAGGTTTTACCCCAACAATGTTTTCATTAGTTTCGCACACTCTCGAAATCAAGCATTTTACAGCAGGTTGGAGCACCCTGTATCTCAGCACAGGAATAAGGTAGGGAAGAATTCAAATACTTATTTTGTCAGCGTCCAGAAGTTAGATCAGATGGCAAATTGTATTTGGTGCTAGGTCTTTCCCTTTAGGTTTTACCCCAACAATGTTTTCATTAGTTTCGCTCACTCTCGAAATCAAGCATTTTACAGCAGGTTGGAGCAGCCTGTATCTCAGCACAGGAATAAGGTAGGGAAGAATTCAAATACTCATTTTGACTGCCTCCAGAAGTTAGATCAGATGGCCAATGCAATTTGGTGCTAGGTCTTTCCCTTTAGGTTTTACCCCAACAATGTTTTCATTACTTTCGCACACTCTCGAAATCAAGCATTTTACAGCAGGTTGGAGCAGCCTGTATCTCAGCACAGGAATAAGGTAGGGAAGAATTCAAATACTCATTTTGACTGCCTCCAGAAGTTAGATCAGATGGCCAATGCAATTTGGTGCTAGGCCTTTCCCTTTAGGTTTTACCCCAACAATGTTTTCATTAGTTTCGCTCACTCTCGAAATCAAGCATTTTACAGCAGGTTGGAGCAGCCTGTATCTCAGCACAGGAATAAGGTAGGGAAGAATTCAAATACTCATTTTGACTGCCTCCAGAAGTTAGATCAGATGGCCAATGCAATTTGGTGCTAGGTCTTTCCCTTTAGGTTTTACCCCAACAATGTTTTCATTAGTTTCGCTCACTCTCGAAATCAAGCATTTTACAGCAGGTTGGAGCAGCCTGTATCTCAGCACAGGAATAAGGTAGGGAAGAATTCAAATACTCATTTTGACTGCCTCCAGAAGTTAGATCAGATGGCCAATGCAATTTGGTGCTAGGTCTTTCCCTTTAGGTTTTACCCCAACAATGTTTTCATTAGTTTCGCACACTCTCGACATCAAGCATTTTACAGCAGGTTGGAGCAGCCTGTATCTCAGCACAGGAATAAGGTAGGGAAGAATTCAAATACTCATTTTGACTGCCTCCAGAAGTTAGATCAGATGGCCAATGCAATTTGGTGCAAGGCCTTTCCCTTTAGGTTTTACCCCAACAATGTTTTCATTAGTTTCGCACACTCTCGAAATCAAGCATTTTACAGCAGGTTGGAGCACCCTGTATCTCAGCACAGGAATAAGGTAGGGAAGAATTCAAATACTCATTTTGTCAGCGTCCAGAAGTTAGATCAGATGGCAAATTGTATTTGGTGCTAGGTCTTTCCCTTTAGGTTTTACCCCAACAATGTTTTCATTAGTTTCGCTCACTCTCGAAATCAAGCATTTTACAGCAGGTTGGAGCAGCCTGTATCTCAGCACAGGAATAAGGTAGGGAAGAATTCTAAGGATCATTTTGACTGCCTCCAGAAGTTAGATCAGATGGAAAATTGTATTTGGTGCCAGGTCTTTCCCTTTAGGTTTTACCCCAACAATGTTTTCATTAGTTTCGCTCACTCTCGAAATCAAGCATTTTACAGCAGGTTGGAGCAGCCTGTATCTCAGCACAGGAATAAGGTAGGGAAGAATTCAAATACTCATTTTGACTGCCTCCAGAAGTTAGATCAGATGGCCAATGCAATTTGGTGCAAGGCCTTTCAATTTAGGTTTTACCCCAACAATGTTTTCATTAGTTTCGCTCACTCTCGAAATCAAGCATTTTACAGCAGGTTGGAGCAGCCTGTATCTCAGCACAGGAATAAGGTAGGGAAGAATTCAAATACTCATTTTGACTGCCTCCAGAAGTTAGATCAGATGGCCAATGCAATTTGGTGCTAGGCCTTTCCCTTTAGGTTTTACCCCAACAATGTTTTCATTAGTTTCGCTCACTCTCGAAATCAAGCATTTTACAGCAGGTTGGAGCAGCCTGTATCTCAGCACAGGAATAAGGTAGGGAAGAATTCAAATACTCATTTTGACTGCCTCCAGAAGTTAGATCAGATGGCAAATTGTATTTGGTGCTAGGTCTTTCCCTTTAGGTTTTACCCCAACAATGTTTTCATTAGTTTCGCTCACTCTCGAAATCAAGCATTTTACAGCAGGTTGGAGCAGCCTGTATCTCAGCACAGGAATAAGGTAGGGAAGAATTCAAATACTCATTTTGACTGCCTCCAGAAGTTAGATCAGATGGCAAATTGTATTTGGTGCTAGGTCTTTCCCTTTAGGTTTTACCCCAACAATGTTTTCATTAGTTTCGCTCACTCTCGAAATCAAGCATTTTACAGCAGGTTGGAGCAGCCTGTATCTCAGCACAGGAATAAGGTAGGGAAGAATTCAAATACTCATTTTGACTGCCTCCAGAAGTTAGATCAGATGGCCAATGCAATTTGGTGCTAGGCCTTTCCCTTTAGGTTTTACCCCAACAATGTTTTCATTAGTTTCGCTCACTCTCGAAATCAAGCATTTTACAGCAGGTTGGAGCAGCCTGTATCTCAGCACAGGAATAAGGTAGGGAAGAATTCAAATACTCATTTTGACTGCCTCCAGAAGTTAGATCAGATGGCCAATGCAATTTGGTGCAAGGCCTTTCCCTTTAGGTTTTACCCCAACAATGTTTTCATTAGTTTCGCTCACTCTCGAAATCAAGCATTTTACAGCAGGTTGGAGCAGCCTGTATCTCAGCACAGGAATAAGGTAGGGAAGAATTCAAATACTCATTTTGACTGCCTCCAGAAGTTAGATCAGATGGCCAATGCAATTTGGTGCTAGGCCTTTCCCTTTAGGTTTTACCCCAACAATGTTTTCATTAGTTTCGCTCACTCTCGAAATCAAGCATTTTACAGCAGGTTGGAGCAGCCTGTATCTCAGCACAGGAATAAGGTAGGGAAGAATTCAAATACTCATTTTGACTGCCTCCAGAAGTTAGATCAGATGGCAAATTGTATTTGGTGCTAGGTCTTTCCCTTTAGGTTTTACCCCAACAATGTTTTCATTAGTTTCGCTCACTCTCGAAATCAAGCATTTTACAGCAGGTTGGAGCAGCCTGTATCTCAGCACAGGAATAAGGTAGGGAAGAATTCAAATACTCATTTTGACTGCCTCCAGAAGTTAGATCAGATGGCAAATTGTATTTGGTGCTAGGTCTTTCCCTTTAGGTTTTACCCCAACAATGTTTTCATTAGTTTCGCTCACTCTCGAAATCAAGCATTTTACAGCAGGTTGGAGCAGCCTGTATCTCAGCACAGGAATAAGGTAGGGAAGAATTCAAATACTCATTTTGACTGCCTCCAGAAGTTAGATCAGATGGCCAATGCAATTTGGTGCTAGGCCTTTCCCTTTAGGTTTTACCCCAACAATGTTTTCATTAGTTTCGCTCACTCTCGAAATCAAGCATTTTACAGCAGGTTGGAGCAGCCTGTATCTCAGCACAGGAATAAGGTAGGGAAGAATTCAAATACTCATTTTGACTGCCTCCAGAAGTTAGATCAGATGGCCAATGCAATTTGGTGCAAGGCCTTTCCCTTTAGGTTTTACCCCAACAATGTTTTCATTAGTTTCGCTCACTCTCGAAATCAAGCATTTTACAGCAGGTTGGAGCAGCCTGTATCTCAGCACAGGAATAAGGTAGGGAAGAATTCAAATACTCATTTTGACTGCCTCCAGAAGTTAGATCAGATGGCCAATGCAATTTGGTGCTAGGCCTTTCCCTTTAGGTTTTACCCCAACAATGTTTTCATTAGTTTCGCTCACTCTCGAAATCAAGCATTTTACAGCAGGTTGGAGCAGCCTGTATCTCAGCACAGGAATAAGGTAGGGAAGAATTCAAATACTCATTTTGACTGCCTCCAGAAGTTAGATCAGATGGCCAATGCAATTTGGTGCTAGGTCTTTCCCTTTAGGTTTTACCCCAACAATGTTTTCATTAGTTTCGCTCACTCTCAAAATCAAGCATTTTACAGCAGGTTGGAGCAGCCTGTATCTCAGCACAGGAATAAGGTAGGGAAGAATTCAAATACTCATTTTGACTGCCTCCAGAAGTTAGATCAGATGGCAAATTGTATTTGGTGCTAGGTCTTTCCCTTTAGGTTTTACCCCAAAAATGTTTTCATTAGTTTCGCTCACTCTCGAAATCAAGCATTTTACTGCAGGTTGGAGCAGCCTGTATCTCAGCACAGGAATAAGGTAGGGAAGAATTCAAATACTCATTTTGACTGCCTCCAGAAGTTAGATCAGATGGCCAATGCAATTTGGTGCTAGGTCTTTCCCTTTAGGTTTTACCCCAACAATGTTTTCATTACTTTCGCACACTCTCGAAATCAAGCATTTTACAGCAGGTTGGAGCAGCCTGTATCTCAGCACAGGAATAAGGTAGGGAAGAATTCAAATACTCATTTTGACTGCCTCCAGAAGTTAGATCAGATGGCCAATGCAATTTGGTGCAAGGCCTTTCCCTTTAGGTTTTACCCCAACAATGTTTTCATTAGTTTCGCACACTCTCGAAATCAAGCATTTTACAGCAGGTTGGAGCAGCCTGTATCTCAGCACAGGAATAAGGTAGGGAAGAATTCAAATACTCATTTTGACTGCCTCCAGAAGTTAGATCAGATGGCCAATGCAATTTGGTGCTAGGCCTTTCCCTTTAGGTTTTACCCCAACAATGTTTTCATTAGTTTCGCTCACTCTCGAAATCAAGCATTTTACAGCAGGTTGGAGCAGCCTGTATCTCAGCACAGGAATAAGGTAGGGAAGAATTCAAATACTCATTTTGACTGCCTCCAGAAGTTAGATCAGATGGCAAATTGTATTTGGTGCTAGGTCTTTCCCTTTAGGTTTTACCCCAACAATGTTTTCATTAGTTTCGCTCACTCTCGAAATCAAGCATTTTACAGCAGGTTGGAGCAGCCTGTATCTCAGCACAGGAATAAGGTAGGGAAGAATTCTAAGGATCATTTTGACTGCCTCCAGAAGTTAGATCAGATGGCCAATGCAATTTGGTGCTAGGCCTTTCCCTTTAGGTTTTACCCCAACAATGCTTTCATTAGTTTCGCTCACTCTCGAAATCAAGCATTTTACAGCAGGTTGGAGCAGCCTGTATCTCAGCACAGGAATAAGGTAGGGAAGAATTCAAATCCTCATTTTGACTGCCTCCAGAAGTTAGATCAGATGGCCAATGCAATTTGGTGCAAGGCCTTTCCCTTTAGGTTTTACCCCAACAATGTTTTCATTAGTTTCGCTCACTCTCGAAATCAAGCATTTTACAGCAGGTTGGAGCAGCCTGTATCTCAGCACAGGAATAAGGTAGGGAAGAATTCAAATACTCATTTTGACTGCCTCCAGAAGTTAGATCAGATGGCCAATGCAATTTGGTGCTAGGCCTTTCCCTTTAGGTTTTACCCCAACAATGTTTTCATTAGTTTCGCTCACTCTCGAAATCAAGCATTTTACAGCAGGTTGGAGCAGCCTGTATCTCAGCACAGGAATAAGGTAGGGAAGAATTCAAATACTCATTTTGACTGCCTCCAGAAGTTAGATCAGATGGCCAATGCAATTTGGTGCTAGGCCTTTCCCTTTAGGTTTTACCCCAACAATGTTTTCATTAGTTTCGCTCACTCTCGAAATCAAGCATTTTACAGCAGGTTGGAGCAGCCTGTATCTCAGCACAGGAATAAGGTAGGGAAGAATTCAAATACTCATTTTGACTGCCTCCAGAAGTTAGATCAGATGGCCAATGCAATTTCGTGCTAGGTCTTTCCCTTTAGGTTTTACCCCAACAATGTTTTCATTAGTTTCGCACACTCTCGAAATCAAGCATTTTACAGCAGGTTGGAGCAGCCTGTATCTCAGCACAGGAATAAGGTAGGGAAGAATTCAAATACTCATTTTGACTGCCTCCAGAAGTTAGATCAGATGGCCAATGCAATTTGGTGCAAGGCCTTTCCCTTTAGGTTTTACCCCAACAATGTTTTCATTAGTTTCGCACACTCTCGAAATCAAGCATTTTACAGCAGGTTGGAGCAGCCTGTATCTCAGCACAGGAATAAGGTAGGGAAGAATTCAAATACTCATTTTGACTGCCTCCAGAAGTTAGATCAGATGGCAAATTGGATTTGGTGCCAGGTCTTTCCCTTTAGGTTTTACCCCAACAATGTTTTCATTAGTTTCGCTCACTCTCGAAATCAAGCATTTTACAGCAGGTTGGAGCAGCCTGTATCTCAGCACAGGAATAAGGTAGGGAAGAATTCAAATACTCATTTTGACTGCCTCCAGAAGTTAGATCAGATGGCAAATTGTATTTGGTGCTAGGTCTTTCCCTTTAGGTTTTACCCCAACAATGTTTTCATTAGTTTTGCTCACTCTCGAAATCAAGCATTTTACAGCAGGTTGGAGCAGCCTGTATCTCAGCACAGGAATAAGGTAGGGAAGAATTCAAATACTCATTTTGACTGCCTCCAGAAGTTAGATCAGATGGCCAATGTAATTTGGTGCAAGGCCTTTCCCTTTAGGTTTTACCCCAACAATGTTTTCATTAGTTTCGCTCACTCTCGAAATCAAGCATTTTACAGCAGGTTGGAGCAGCCTGTATCTCAGCACAGGAATAAGGTAGGGAAGAATTCAAATACTCATTTTGACTGCCTCCAGAAGTTAGATCAGATGGCCAATGCAATTTGGTGCAAGGCCTTTCCCTTTAGGTTTTACCCCAACAATGTTTTCATTAGTTTCGCACACTCTCGAAATCAAGCATTTTACAGCAGGTTGGAGCAGCCTGTATCTCAGCACAGGAATAAGGTAGGGAAGAATTCAAATACTCATTTTGACTGCCTCCAGAAGTTAGATCAGATGGCAAATTGTATTTGGTGCTAGGTCTTTCCCTTTAGGTTTTACCCCAACAATGTTTTCATTAGTTTCGCTCACTCTCGAAATCAAGCATTTTACAGCAGGTTGGAGCAGCCTGTATCTCAGCACAGGAATAAGGTAGGGAAGAATTCAAATACTCATTTTGACTGCCTCCAGAAGTTAGATCAGATGGCAAATTGGATTTGGTGCTAGGTCTTTCCCTTTAGGTTTTACCCCAACAATGTTTTCATTAGTTTCGCTCACTCTCGAAATCAAGCATTTTACAGCAGGTTGGAGCAGCCTGTATCTCAGCACAGGAATAAGGTAGGGAAGAATTCAAATACTCATTTTGACTGCCTCCAGAAGTTAGATCAGATGGCCAATGCAATTTGGTGCAAGGCCTTTCCCTTTAGGTTTTACCCCAACAATGTTTTCATTAGTTTCGCTCACTCTCGAAATCAAGCATTTTACAGCAGGTTGGAGCAGCCTGTATCTCAGCACAGGAATAAGGTAGGGAAGAATTCAAATACTCATTTTGACTGCCTCCAGAAGTTAGATCAGATGGCCAATGCAATTTGGTGCTAGGCCTTTCCCTTTAGGTTTTACCCCAACAATGTTTTCATTAGTTTCGCTCACTCTCGAAATCAAGCATTTTACTGCAGGTTGGAGCAGCCTGTATCTCAGCACAGGAATAAGGTAGGGAAGAATTCAAATACTCATTTTGACTGCCTCCAGAAGTTAGATCAGATGGCCAATGCAATTTGGTGCTAGGCCTTTCCCTTTAGGTTTTACCCCAACAATGTTTTCATTAGTTTCGCTCACTCTCAAAATCAAGCATTTTACAGCAGGTTGGAGCAGCCTGTATCTCAGCACAGGAATAAGGTAGGGAAGAATTCAAATACTCATTTGGACTGCCTCCAGAAGTTAGATCAGATGGCAAATTGTATTTGGTGCTAGGTCTTTCCCTTTAGGTTTTACCCCAACAATGTTTTCATTAGTTTCGCTCACTCTCGAAATCAAGCATTTTACTGCAGGTTGGAGCAGCCTGTATCTCAGCACAGGAATAAGGTAGGGAAGAATTCAAATACTCATTTTGACTGCCTCCAGAAGTTAGATCAGATGGCCAATGCAATTTGGTGCTAGGTCTTTCCCTTTAGGTTTTACCCCAACAATGTTTTCATTACTTTCGCACACTCTCGAAATCAAGCATTTTACAGCAGGTTGGAGCAGCCTGTATCTCAGCACAGGAATAAGGTAGGGAAGAATTCAAATACTCATTTTGACTGCCTCCAGAAGTTAGATCAGATGGCCAATGCAATTTGGTGCAAGGCCTTTCCCTTTAGGTTTTACCCCAACAATGTTTTCATTAGTTTCGCACACTCTCG
Organism: Melanerpes formicivorus; assembly: GCF_026170545.1. Taxonomy (NCBI): domain Eukaryota; kingdom Metazoa; phylum Chordata; class Aves; order Piciformes; family Picidae; genus Melanerpes; species Melanerpes formicivorus. The sequence goes on from NW_027142863.1 coordinate 74,920, forward strand.
AAATCAAGCATTTTACAGCAGGTTGGAGCAGCCTGTATCTCAGCACAGGAATAAGGTAGGGAAGAATTCAAATACTCATTTTGACTGCCTCCAGAAGTTAGATCAGATGGCCAATGCAATTTGGTGCTAGGCCTTTCCCTTTAGGTTTTACCCCAACAATGTTTTCATTAGTTTCGCTCACTCTCGAAATCAAGCATTTTACAGCAGGTTGGAGCAGCCTGTATCTCAGCACAGGAATAAGGTAGGGAAGAATTCAAATACTCATTTTGACTGCCTCCAGAAGTTAGATCAGATGGCCAATGCAATTTGGTGCTAGGTCTTTCCCTTTAGGTTTTACCCCAACAATGTTTTCATTAGTTTCGCTCACTCTCGAAATCAAGCATTTTACAGCAGGTTGGAGCAGCCTGTATCTCAGCACAGGAATAAGGTAGGGAAGAATTCTAAGGATCATTTTGACTGCCTCCAGAAGTTAGATCAGATGGCCAATGCAATTTGGTGCTAGGCCTTTCCCTTTAGGTTTTACCCCAACAATGCTTTCATTAGTTTCGCTCACTCTCGAAATCAAGCATTTTACAGCAGGTTGGAGCAGCCTGTATCTCAGCACAGGAATAAGGTAGGGAAGAATTCAAATCCTCATTTTGACTGCCTCCAGAAGTTAGATCAGATGGCCAATGCAATTTGGTGCAAGGCCTTTCCCTTTAGGTTTTACCCCAACAATGTTTTCATTAGTTTCGCTCACTCTCGAAATCAAGCATTTTACAGCAGGTTGGAGCAGCCTGTATCTCAGCACAGGAATAAGGTAGGGAAGAATTCAAATACTCATTTTGACTGCCTCCAGAAGTTAGATCAGATGGCCAATGCAATTTGGTGCTAGGCCTTTCCCTTTAGGTTTTACCCCAACAATGTTTTCATTAGTTTCGCTCACTCTCGAAATCAAGCATTTTACAGCAGGTTGGAGCAGCCTGTATCTCAGCACAGGAATAAGGTAGGGAAGAATTCAAATACTCATTTTGACTGCCTCCAGAAGTTAGATCAGATGGCCAATGCAATTTGGTGCTAGGCCTTTCCCTTTAGGTTTTACCCCAACAATGTTTTCATTAGTTTCGCTCACTCTCGAAATCAAGCATTTTACAGCAGGTTGGAGCAGCCTGTATCTCAGCACAGGAATAAGGTAGGGAAGAATTCAAATACTCATTTTGACTGCCTCCAGAAGTTAGATCAGATGGCCAATGCAATTTCGTGCTAGGTCTTTCCCTTTAGGTTTTACCCCAACAATGTTTTCATTAGTTTCGCACACTCTCGAAATCAAGCATTTTACAGCAGGTTGGAGCAGCCTGTATCTCAGCACAGGAATAAGGTAGGGAAGAATTCAAATACTCATTTTGACTGCCTCCAGAAGTTAGATCAGATGGCCAATGCAATTTGGTGCAAGGCCTTTCCCTTTAGGTTTTACCCCAACAATGTTTTCATTAGTTTCGCACACTCTCGAAATCAAGCATTTTACAGCAGGTTGGAGCAGCCTGTATCTCAGCACAGGAATAAGGTAGGGAAGAATTCAAATACTCATTTTGACTGCCTCCAGAAGTTAGATCAGATGGCAAATTGGATTTGGTGCTAGGTCTTTCCCTTTAGGTTTTACCCCAACAATGTTTTCATTAGTTTCGCTCACTCTCGAAATCAAGCATTTTACAGCAGGTTGGAGCAGCCTGTATCTCAGCACAGGAATAAGGTAGGGAAGAATTCAAATACTCATTTTGACTGCCTCCAGAAGTTAGATCAGATGGCAAATTGTATTTGGTGCTAGGTCTTTCCCTTTAGGTTTTACCCCAACAATGTTTTCATTAGTTTCGCTCACTCTCGAAATCAAGCATTTTACAGCAGGTTGGAGCAGCCTGTATCTCAGCACAGGAATAAGGTAGGGAAGAATTCAAATACTCATTTTGACTGCCTCCAGAAGTTAGATCAGATGGCCAATGTAATTTGGTGCAAGGCCTTTCCCTTTAGGTTTTACCCCAACAATGTTTTCATTAGTTTCGCTCACTCTCGAAATCAAGCATTTTACAGCAGGTTGGAGCAGCCTGTATCTCAGCACAGGAATAAGGTAGGGAAGAATTCAAATACTCATTTTGACTGCCTCCAGAAGTTAGATCAGATGGCCAATGCAATTTGGTGCAAGGCCTTTCCCTTTAGGTTTTACCCCAACAATGTTTTCATTAGTTTCGCACACTCTCGAAATCAAGCATTTTACAGCAGGTTGGAGCAGCCTGTATCTCAGCACAGGAATAAGGTAGGGAAGAATTCAAATACTCATTTTGACTGCCTCCAGAAGTTAGATCAGATGGCAAATTGTATTTGGTGCTAGGTCTTTCCCTTTAGGTTTTACCCCAACAATGTTTTCATTAGTTTCGCTCACTCTCGAAATCAAGCATTTTACAGCAGGTTGGAGCAGCCTGTATCTCAGCACAGGAATAAGGTAGGGAAGAATTCAAATACTCATTTTGACTGCCTCCAGAAGTTAGATCAGATGGCAAATTGTATTTGGTGCTAGGTCTTTCCCTTTAGGTTTTACCCCAACAATGTTTTCATTAGTTTCGCTCACTCTCGAAATCAAGCATTTTACAGCAGGTTGGAGCACCCTGTATCTCAGCACAGGAATAAGGTAGGGAAGAATTCAAATACTCATTTTGACTGCCTCCAGAAGTTAGATCAGATGGCCAATGCAATTTGGTGCTAGGTCTTTCCCTTTAGGTTTTACCCCAACAATGTTTTTATTAGTTTCGCACACTCTCGAAATCAAGCATTTTACAGCAGGTTGGAGCACCCTGTATCTCAGCACAGGAATAAGGTAGGGAAGAATTCAAATACTCATTTTGACTGCCTCCAGAAGTTAGATCAGATGGCCAATGCAATTTGGTGCAAGGCCTTTCCCTTTAGGTTTTACCCCAACAATGTTTTCATTAGTTTCGCTCACTCTCGAAATCAAGCATTTTACAGCAGGTTGGAGCAGCCTGTATCTCAGCACAGGAATAAGGTAGGGAAGAATTCAAATACTCATTTTGACTGCCTCCAGAAGTTAGATCAGATGGCCAATGCAATTTGGTGCTAGGCCTTTCCCTTTAGGTTTTACCCCAACAATGTTTTCATTAGTTTCGCTCACTCTCGAAATCAAGCATTTTACAGCAGGTTGGAGCAGCCTGTATCTCAGCACAGGAATAAGGTAGGGAAGAATTCAAATACTCATTTTGACTGCCTCCAGAAGTTAGATCAGATGGCCAATGCAATTTGGTGCTAGGTCTTTCCCTTTAGGTTTCACCCCAACAATGTTTTCATTAGTTTCGCACACTCTCGAAATCAAGCATTTTACAGCAGGTTGGAGCAGCCTGTATCTCAGCACAGGAATAAGGTAGGGAAGAATTCAAATACTCATTTTGACTGCCTCCAGAAGTTAGATCAGATGGCCAATGCAATTTGGTGCTAGGCCTTTCCCTTTAGGTTTTACCCCAACAATGTTTTCATTAGTTTCGCTCACTCTCGAAATCAAGCATTTTACAGCAGGTTGGAGCAGCCTGTATCTCAGCACAGGAATAAGGTAGGGAAGAATTCAAATACTCATTTTGACTGCCTCCAGAAGTTAGATCAGATGGCAAATTGTATTTGGTGCTAGGTCTTTCCCTTTGGGTTTTACCCCAACAATGTTTTCATTAGTTTCGCTCACTCTCGAAATCAAGCATTTTACAGCAGGTTGGAGCAGCCTGTATCTCAGCATAGGAATAAGGTAGGGAAGAATTCAAATACTCATTTTGACTGCCTCCAGAAGTTAGATCAGATGGCAAATTGTATTTGGTGCTAGGTCTTTCCCTTTAGGTTTTACCCCAACAATGTTTTCATTAGTTTCGCTCACTCTCGAAATCAAGCATTTTACAGCAGGTTGGAGCAGCCTGTATCTCAGCACAGGAATAAGGTAGGGAAGAATTCAAATACTCATTTTGACTGCCTCCAGAAGTTAGATCAGATGGCCAATGTAATTTGGTGCGAGGCCTTTCCCTTTAGGTTTTACCCCAACAATGTTTTCATTAGTTTCGCTCACTCTCGAAATCAAGCATTTTACAGCAGGTTGGAGCAGCCTGTATCTCAGCACAGGAATAAGGTAGGGAAGAATTCAAATACTCATTTTGACTGCCTCCAGAAGTTAGATCAGATGGCCAATGCAATTTGGTGCTAGGTCTTTCCCTTTAGGTTTTACCCCAACAATGTTTTCATTAGTTTCGCACACTCTCGAAATCAAGCATTTTACAGCAGGTTGGAGCAGCCTGTATCTCAGCACAGGAATAAGGTAGGGAAGAATTCAAATACTCATTTTGACTGCCTCCAGAAGTTAGATCAGATGGCCAATGCAATTTGGTGCAAGGCCTTTCCCTTTAGGTTTTACCCCAACAATGTTTTCATTAGTTTCGCTCACTCTCGAAATCAAGCATTTTACAGCAGGTTGGAGCAGCCTGTATCTCAGCACAGGAATAAGGTAGGGAAGAATTCAAATACTCATTTTGACTGCCTCCAGAAGTTAGATCAGATGGCAAATTGTATTTGGTGCTAGGTCTTTCCCTTTAGGTTTTACCCCAACAATGTTTTCATTAGTTTCGCTCACTCTCGAAATCAAGCATTTTACAGCAGGTTGGAGCAGCCTGTATCTCAGCACAGGAATAAGGTAGGGAAGAATTCAAATACTCATTTTGACTGCCTCCAGAAGTTAGATCAGATGGCCAATGCAATTTGGTGCTAGGCCTTTCCCTTTAGGTTTTACCCCAACAATGTTTTCATTAGTTTCGCTCACTCTCGAAATCAAGCATTTTACAGCAGGTTGGAGCAGCCTGTATCGCAGCACAGGAATAAGGTAGGGAAGAATTCAAATACTCATTTTGACTGCCTCCAGAAGTTAGATCAGATGGCCAATGCAATTTGGTGCTAGGTCTTTCCCTTTAGGTTTTACCCCAACAATGTTTTCATTAGTTTCGCTCACTCTCGAAATCAAGCATTTTACAGCAGGTTGGAGCAGCCTGTATCTCAGCACAGGAATAAGGTAGGGAAGAATTCAAATACTCATTTTGACTGCCTCCAGAAGTTAGATCAGATGGCAAATTGTATTTGGTGCTAGGTCTTTCCCTTTAGGCTTTACCCCAACAATGTTTTCATTAGTTTCGCACACTCTCGAAATCAAGCATTTTACAGCAGGTTGGAGCAGCCTGTATCTCAGCACAGGAATAAGGTAGGGAAGAATTCAAATACTCATTTTGACTGCCTCCAGAAGTTAGATCAGATGGCCAATGCAATTTGGTGCAAGGCCTTTCCCTTTAGGTTTTACCCCAACAATGTTTTCATTAGTTTCGCACACTCTCGAAATCAAGCATTTTACAGCAGGTTGGAGCACCCTGTATCTCAGCATAGGAATAAGGTAGGGAAGAATTCTAAGGATCATTTTGACAGCCTCCAGAAGTTAGATCAGATGGCAAATTGTATTTGGTGCTAGGTCTTTCCCTTTAGGTTTTACCCCAACAATGTTTTCATTAGTTTCGCTCACTCTCGAAATCAAGCATTTTACAGCAGGTTGGAGCAGCCTGTATCTCAGCACAGGAATAAGGTAGGGAAGAATTCAAATACTCATTTTGACTGCCTCCAGAAGTTAGATCAGATGGCCAATGCAATTTGGTGCTAGGTCTTTCCCTTTAGGTTTTACCCCAACAATGTTTTCATTAGTTTCGCACACTCTCGAAATCAAGCATTTTACAGCAGGTTGGAGCAGCCTGTATCTCAGCACAGGAATAAGGTAGGGAAGAATTCAAATACTCATTTTGACTGCCTCCAGAAGTTAGATCAGATGGCCAATGCAATTTGGTGCTAGGCCTTTCCCTTTAGGTTTTACCCCAACAATGTTTTCATTAGTTTCGCTCACTCTCGAAATCAAGCATTTTACAGCAGGTTGGAGCAGCCTGTATCTCAGCACAGGAATAAGGTAGGGAAGAATTCAAATACTCATTTTGACTGCCTCCAGAAGTTAGATCAGATGGCAAATTGTATTTGGTGCTAGGTCTTTCCCTTTGGGTTTTACCCCAACAATGTTTTCATTAGTTTCGCTCACTCTCGAAATCAAGCATTTTACAGCAGGTTGGAGCAGCCTGTATCTCAGCACAGGAATAAGGTAGGGAAGAATTCAAATACTCATTTTGACTGCCTCCAGAAGTTAGATCAGATGGCAAATTGTATTTGGTGCTAGGTCTTTCCCTTTAGGTTTTACCCCAACAATGTTTTCATTAGTTTCGCTCACTCTCGAAATCAAGCATTTTACAGCAGGTTGGAGCAGCCTGTATCTCAGCACAGGAATAAGGTAGGGAAGAATTCAAATACTCATTTTGACTGCCTCCAGAAGTTAGATCAGATGGCCAATGTAATTTGGTGCAAGGCCTTTCCCTTTAGGTTTTACCCCAACAATGTTTTCATTAGTTTCGCTCACTCTCGAAATCAAGCATTTTACAGCAGGTTGGAGCAGCCTGTATCTCAGCACAGGAATAAGGTAGGGAAGAATTCAAATACTCATTTTGACTGCCTCCAGAAGTTAGATCAGATGGCCAATGCAATTTGGTGCTAGGCCTTTCCCTTTAGGTTTTACCCCAACAATGTTTTCATTAGTTTCGCTCACTCTCGAAATCAAGCATTTTACAGCAGGTTGGAGCAGCCTGTATCTCAGCACAGGAATAAGGTAGGGAAGAATTCAAATACTCATTTTGACTGCCTCCAGAAGTTAGATCAGATGGCAAATTGTATTTGGTGCTAGGTCTTTCCCTTTGGGTTTTACCCCAACAATGTTTTCATTAGTTTCGCTCACTCTCGAAATCAAGCATTTTACAGCAGGTTGGAGCAGCCTGTATCTCAGCACAGGAATAAGGTAGGGAAGAATTCAAATACTCATTTTGACTGCCTCCAGAAGTTAGATCAGATGGCCAATGCAATTTGGTGCAAGGCCTTTCCCTTTAGGTTTTACCCCAACAATGTTTTCATTAGTTTCGCTCACTCTCGAAATCAAGCATTTTACAGCAGGTTGGAGCAGCCTGTATCGCAGCACAGGAATAAAGTAGGGAAGAATTCAAATACTCATTTTGACTGCCTCCAGAAGTTAGATCAGATGGCAAATTGTATTTGGTGCTAGGTCTTTCCCTTTAGGTTTTACCCCAACAATGTTTTCATTAGTTTCGCTCACTCTCGAAATCAAGCATTTTACAGCAGGTTGGAGCAGCCTGTATCTCAGCACAGGAATAAGGTAGGGAAGAATTCAAATACTCATTTTGACTGCCTCCAGAAGTTAGATCAGATGGCCAATGCAATTTGGTGCTAGGTCTTTCCCTTTAGGTTTTACCCCAACAATGTTTTCATTAGTTTCGCACACTCTCGAAATCAAGCATTTTACAGCAGGTTGGAGCAGCCTGTATCTCAGCACAGGAATAAGGTAGGGAAGAATTCAAATACTCATTTTGACTGCCTCCAGAAGTTAGATCAGATGGCCAATGCAATTTGGTGCTAGGCCTTTCCCTTTAGGTTTTACCCCAACAATGTTTTCATTAGTTTCGCTCACTCTCGAAATCAAGCATTTTACAGCAGGTTGGAGCAGCCTGTATCTCAGCACAGGAATAAGGTAGGGAAGAATTCTAAGGCTCATTTTGACTGCCTCCAGAAGTTAGATCAGATGGCAAATTGTATTTGGTGCTAGGTCTTTCCCTTTGGGTTTTACCCCAACAATGTTTTCATTAGTTTCGCTCACTCTCGAAATCAAGCATTTTACAGCAGGTTGGAGCAGCCTGTATCTCAGCAAAGGAATAAGGTAGGGAAGAATTCAAATACTCATTTTGACTGCCTCCAGAAGTTAGATCAGATGGCAAATTGTATTTGGTGCTAGGTCTTTCCCTTTAGGTTTTACCCCAACAATGTTTTCATTAGTTTCGCTCACTCTCGAAATCAAGCATTTTACAGCAGGTTGGAGCAGCCTGTATCTCAGCACAGGAATAAGGTAGGGAAGAATTCAAATACTCATTTTGACTGCCTCCAGAAGTTAGATCAGATGGCCAATGCAATTTGGTGCTAGGTCTTTCCCTTTAGGTTTTACCCCAACAATGTTTTCATTAGTTTCGCTCACTCTCGAAATCAAGCATTTTACAGCAGGTTGGAGCAGCCTGTATCTCAGCACAGGAATAAGGTAGGGAAGAATTCAAATACTCATTTTGACTGCCTCCAGAAGTTAGATCAGATGGCCAATGCAATTTGGTGCAAGGCCTTTCCCTTTAGGTTTTACCCCAACAATGTTTTCATTAGTTTCGCTCACTCTCGAAATCAAGCATTTTACAGCAGGTTGGAGCAGCCTGTATCTCAGCACAGGAATAAGGTAGGGAAGAATTCAAATACTCATTTTGACTGCCTCCAGAAGTTAGATCAGATGGCCAATGCAATTTGGTGCTAGGCCTTTCCCTTTAGGTTTTACCCCAACAATGTTTTCATTAGTTTCGCTCACTCTCGAAATCAAGCATTTTACAGCAGGTTGGAGCAGCCTGTATCGCAGCACAGGAATAAGGTAGGGAAGAATTCAAATACTCATTTTGACTGCCTCCAGAAGTTAGATCAGATGGCAAATTGTATTTGGTGCTAGGTCTTTCCCTTTAGGTTTTACTCCAACAATGTTTTCATTACTTTCGCTCACTCTCGAAATCAAGCATTTTACAGCAGGTTGGAGCAGCCTGTATCTCAGCACAGGAATAAGGTAGGGAAGAATTCAAATACTCATTTTGACTGCCTCCAGAAGTTAGATCAGATGGCAAATTGTATTTGGTGCTAGGTCTTTCCCTTTAGGCTTTACCCCAACAATGTTTTCATTAGTTTCGCACACTCTCGAAATCAAGCATTTTACAGCAGGTTGGAGCAGCCTGTATCTCAGCACAGGAATAAGGTAGGGAAGAATTCAAATACTCATTTTGACTGCCTCCAGAAGTTAGATCAGATGGCCAATGCAATTTGGTGCAAGGCCTTTCCCATTAGGTTTTACCCCAACAATGTTTTCATTAGTTTCGCACACTCTCGAAATCAAGCATTTTACAGCAGGTTGGAGCACCCTGTATCTCAGCATAGGAATAAGGTAGGGAAGAATTCTAAGGATCATTTTGACAGCCTCCAGAAGTTAGATCAGATGGCAAATTGTATTTGGTGCTAGGTCTTTCCCTTTAGGTTTTACCCCAACAATGTTTTCATTAGTTTCGCTCACTCTCGAAATCAAGCATTTTACAGCAGGTTGGAGCAGCCTGTATCTCAGCACAGGAATAAGGTAGGGAAGAATTCAAATCCTCATTTTGACTGCCTCCAGAAGTTAGATCAGATGGCCAATGCAATTTGGTGCTAGGCCTTTCCCTTTAGGTTTTACCCCAACAATGTTTTCATTAGTTTCGCTCACTCTCGAAATCAAGCATTTTACAGCAGGTTGGAGCAGCCTGTATCTCAGCACAGGAATAAGGTAGGGAAGAATTCAAATACTCATTTTGACTGCCTCCAGAAGTTAGATCAGATGGCCAATGCAATTTGGTGCAAGGCCTTTCCCTTTAGGTTTTACCCCAACAATGTTTTCATTAGTTTCGCTCACTCTCGAAATCAAACATTTTACAGCAGGTTGGAGCACCCTGTATCTCAGCACAGGAATAAGGTAGGGAAGAATTCTAAGGATCATTTTGACAGCCTCCAGAAGTTAGATCAGATGGCAAATTGTATTTGGTGGTAGGTCTTTCCCTTTAGGTTTTACCCCAACAATGTTTTCATTAGTTTCGCTCACTCTCGAAATCAAGCATTTTACAGCAGGTTGGAGCAGCCTCTATCTCAGCACAGGAATAAGGTAGGGATGAATTCAAATACTCATTTTGACTGCCTCCAGAAGTTAGATCAAATGGCAAATTGCATTTGGTGCTAGGTCTTTCCCTTTAGGTTTTACCCCAACAATGTTTTCATTAGTTTACTCTCGAAATCAAGCATTTTACAGCAGGTTGGAGCAGCCTGTATCTCAGCACAGGAATAAGGTAGGGAAGAATTCAAATACTCATTTTGACTGCCTCCAGAAGTTAGATCAGATGGCAAATTGTATTTGGTGCTAGGTCTTTCCCTTTAGGTTTTACCCCAACAATGTTTTCATTAGTTTCGCTCACTCTCGAAATCAAGCATTTTACAGCAGGTTGGAGCAGCCTGTATCTCAGCACAGGAATAAGGTAGGGAAGAATTCAAATACTCATTTTGACTGCCTCCAGAAGTTAGATCAGATGGCCAATGCAATTTGGTGCTAGGTCTTTCCCTTTAGGTTTTACCCCAACAATGTTTTCATTAGTTTCGCTCACTCTCGAAATCAAGCATTTTACAGCAGGTTGGAGCACCCTGTATCTCAGCACAGGAATAAGGTAGGGAAGAATTCTAAGGATCATTTTGACTGCCTCCAGAAGGTAGATCAGATGGCAAATTGTATTTGGTGCTAGGTCTTTCCCTTTAGGTTTTACCCCAACAATGTTTTCATTAGTTTCGCTCACTCTCGAAATCAAGCATTTTACAGCAGGTTGGAGCAGCCTGTATCTCAGCACAGGAATAAGGTAGGGAAGAATTCAAATACTCATTTTGACTGCCTCTAGAAGTTAGATCAGATGGCAAATTGTATTTGGTGCAAGGCCTTTCCCTTTAGGTTTTACCCCAACAATGTTTTCATTAGTTTCGCTCACTCTCGAAATCAAGCATTTTACAGCAGGTTGGAGCAGCCTGTATCTCAGCACAGGAATAAGGTAGGGAAGAATTCAAATACTCATTTTGACTGCCTCCAGAAGTTAGATCAGATGGCCAATGCAATTTGGTGCTAGGTCTTTCCCTTTAGGTTTTACCCCAACAATGTTTTCATTAGTTTCGCACACTCTCGAAATCAAGCATTTTACAGCAGGTTGGAGCAGCCTGTATCTCAGCACAGGAATAAGGTAGGGAAGAATTCAAATACTCATTTTGACTGCCTCCAGAAGTTAGATCAGATGGCAAATTGTGTTTGGTGCTAGGTCTTTCCCTTTAGGTTTTACCCCAACAATGTTTTCATTAGTTTTGCTCACTCTCGAAATCAAGCATTTTACAGCAGGTTGGTGCAGCCTGTATCTCAGCACAGGAATAAGGTAGGGAAGAATTCAAATACTCATTTTGACTGCCTCCAGAAGTTAGATCAGATGGCCAATGCAATTTGGTGCAAGGCCTTTCCCTTTAGGTTTTACCCCAACAATGTTTTCATTAGTTTCGCTCACTCTCGAAATCAAGCATTTTACAGCAGTTTGGAGCAGCCTGTATCTCAGCACAGGAATAAGGTAGGGAAGAATTCAAATACTCATTTTGACTGCCTCCAGAAGTTAGATCAGATGGCCAATGCAATTTGGTGCTAGGCCTTTCCCTTTAGGTTTTACCCCAACAATGTTTTCATTAGTTTCGCTCACTCTCGAAATCAAGCATTTTACAGCAGGTTGGAGCAGCCTGTATCTCAGCACAGGAATAAGGTAGGGAAGAATTCAAATACTCATTTTGACTGCCTCCAGAAGTTAGATCAGATGGCAAATTGTATTTGGTGCAAGGTCTTTCCCTTTAGGTTTTACCCCAACAATGTTTTCATTAGTTTTGCTCACTCTCGAAATCAAGCATTTTACAGCAGGTTGGAGCAGCCTGTATCTCAGCACAGGAATAAGGTAGGGATGAATTCAAATACTCATTTTGACTGCCTCCAGAAGTTAGATCAGATGGCAAATTGTATTTGGTGCTAGGTCTTTCCCTTTAGGTTTTACCCCAACAATGTTTTCATTAGTTTCGCTCACTCTCGAAATCAAGCATTTTACAGCAGGTTGGAGCAGCCTGTATCTCAGCACAGGAATAAGGTAGGGAAGAATTCAAATACTCATTTTGACTGCCTCCAGAAGTTAGATCAGATGGCCAATGCAATTTGGTGCTAGGTCTTTCCCTTTAGGTTTTACCCCAACAATGTTTTCATTAGTTTCGCACACTCTCGAAATCAAGCATTTTACAGCAGGTTGGAGCAGCCTGTATCTCAGCACAGGAATAAGGTAGGGAAGAATTCAAATACTCATTTTGACTGCCTCCAGAAGTTAGATCAGATGGCAAATTGTATTTGGTGCTAGGTCTTTCCCTTTAGGTTTTACCCCAACAATGTTTTCATTAGTTTCGCTCACTCTCGAAATCAAGCATTTTACAGCAGGTTGGAGCAGCCTGTATCTCAGCACAGGAATAAGGTAGGGAAGAATTCAAATACTCATTTTGACTGCCTCCAGAAGTTAGATCAGATGGCCAATGCAATTTGGTGCTAGGCCTTTCCCTTTAGGTTTTACCCCAACAATGTTTTCATTAGTTTCGCTCACTCTCGAAATCAAGCATTTTACTGCAGGTTGGAGCAGCCTGTATCTCACCACAGGAATAAGGCAGGGAAGAATTCAAATACTCATTTTGACTGCTTCCAGACGTTCGATCAGATGGCCAATGCAATTTGGTGCTAGGTCTTTCCCTTTAGGTTTTACCCCAACAATGTTTTCATTAGTTTCGCTCACTCTCGAAATCAAGCATTTTATAGCAGGTTGGAGCAGCCTGTATCTCAGCACAGGAATAAGGTAGGGAAGAATTCAAATACTCATTTTGACTGCGTCCAGAAGTTAGATCAGATGGCAAATTGTATTTGGTGCTAGGTCTTTCCCTTTAGGTTTTACCCCAACAATGTTTTCATTAGTTTCGCTCACTCTCGAAATCAAGCATTTTACAGCAGGTTGGAGCAGCCTGTATCTCAGCACAGGAATAAGGTAGGGAAGAATTCAAATACTCATTTTGACTGCCTCCAGAAGTTAGATCAGATGGCCAATGCAATTTGGTGCTAGGTCTTTCCCTTTAGGTTTTACCCCAACAATGTTTTCATTAGTTTCGCACACTCTCGAAATCAAGCATTTTACAGCAGGTTGGAGCACCCTGTATCTCAGCACAGGAATAAGGTAGGGAAGAATTCTAAGGATCATTTTGACAGCCTCCAGTAGTTAGATCAGATGGCAAATTGTATTTGGTGCTAGGTCTTTCCCTTTAGGTTTTACCCCAACAATGTTTTCATTAGTTTCGCTCACTCTCGAAATCAAGCATTTTACAGCAGGTTGGAGCAGCCTGTATCTCAGCACAGGAATAAGGTAGGGAAGAATTCAAATACTCATTTTGACTGCCTCCAGAAGTTAGATCAGATGGCCAATGCAATTTGGTGCTAGGCCTTTCCCTTTAGGTTTTACCCCAACAATGTTTTCATTAGTTTCGCTCACTCTCGAAATCAAGCATTTTACTGCAGGTTGGAGCAGCCTGTATCTCAGCACAGGAATAAGGTAGGGAAGAATTCAAATACTCATTTTGACTGCCTCCAGACGTTCGATCAGATGGCCAATGCAATTTGGTGCTAGGCCTTTCCCTTTAGGTTTTACCCCAACAATGTTTTCATTAGTTTCGCTCACTCTCGAAATCAAGCATTTTACAGCAGGTTGGAGCAGCCTGTATCTCAGCACAGGAATAAGGTAGGGAAGAATTCAAATACTCATTTTGACTGCCTCCAGAAGTTAGATCAGATGGCAAATTGTATTTGGTGCTAGGTCTTTCCCTTTAGGTTTTACCCCAACAATGTTTTCATTAGTTTCGCTCACTCTCGAAATCAAGCATTTTACAGCAGGTTGGAGCAGCCTGTATCTCAGCACAGGAATAAGGTAGGGAAGAATTCAAATCCTCATTTTGACTGCCTCCAGAAGTTAGATCAGATGGCCAATGCAATTTGGTGCAAGGCCTTTCCCTTTAGGTTTTACCCCAACAATGTTTTCATTAGTTTCGCACACTCTCGAAATCAAGCATTTTACAGCAGGTTGGAGCAGCCTGTATCTCAGCACAGGAATAAGGTAGGGAAGAATTCTAAGGATCATTTTGACTGCCTCCAGAAGTTAGATGAGATGGCAAATTGTATTTGGTGCTAGGTCTTTCCCTTTAGGTTTTACCCCAACAATGTTTTCATTAGTTTCGCTCACTCTCGAAATCAAGCATTTTACAGCAGGTTGGAGCAGCCTCTATCTCAGCACAGGAATAAGGTAGGGATGAATTCAAATACTCATTTTGACTGCCTCCAGAAGTTAGATCAAATGGCAAATTGTATTTGGTGCTAGGTCTTTCCCTTTAGGTTTTACCCCAACAATGTTTTCATTAGTTTTGCTCACTCTCGAAATCAAGCATTTTACAGCAGGTTGGAGCAGCCTGTATCTCAGCACAGGAATAAGGTAGGGAAGAATTCAAATACTCATTTTGACTGCCTCCAGAAGTTAGATCAGATGGCAAATTGTATTTGGTGCTAGGTCTTTCCCTTTAGGCTTTACCCCAACAATGTTTTCATTAGTTTCGCACACTCTCGAAATCAAGCATTTTACAGCAGGTTGGAGCAGCCTGTATCTCAGCACAGGAATAAGGTAGGGAAGAATTCAAATACTCATTTTGACTGCCTCCAGAAGTTAGATCAGATGGCCAATGCAATTTGGTGCAAGGCCTTTCCCATTAGGTTTTACCCCAACAATGTTTTCATTAGTTTCGCACACTCTCGAAATCAAGCATTTTACAGCAGGTTGGAGCACCCTGTATCTCAGCATAGGAATAAGGTAGGGAAGAATTCTAAGGATCATTTTGACAGCCTCCAGAAGTTAGATCAGATGGCAAATTGTATTTGGTGCTAGGTCTTTCCCTTTAGGTTTTACCCCAACAATGTTTTCATTAGTTTCGCTCACTCTCGAAATCAAGCATTTTACAGCAGGTTGGAGCAGCCTGTATCTCAGCACAGGAATAAGGTAGGGAAGAATTCAAATCCTCATTTTGACTGCCTCCAGAAGTTAGATCAGATGGCCAATGCAATTTGGTGCTAGGCCTTTCCCTTTAGGTTTTACCCCAACAATGTTTTCATTAGTTTCGCTCACTCTCGAAATCAAGCATTTTACAGCAGGTTGGAGCAGCCTGTATCTCAGCACAGGAATAAGGTAGGGAAGAATTCAAATACTCATTTTGACTGCCTCCAGAAGTTAGATCAGATGGCCAATGCAATTTGGTGCAAGGCCTTTCCCTTTAGGTTTTACCCCAACAATGTTTTCATTAGTTTCGCTCACTCTCGAAATCAAACATTTTACAGCAGGTTGGAGCACCCTGTATCTCAGCACAGGAATAAGGTAGGGAAGAATTCTAAGGATCATTTTGACAGCCTCCAGAAGTTAGATCAGATGGCAAATTGTATTTGGTGGTAGGTCTTTCCCTTTAGGTTTTACCCCAACAATGTTTTCATTAGTTTCGCTCACTCTCGAAATCAAGCATTTTACAGCAGGTTGGAGCAGCCTCTATCTCAGCACAGGAATAAGGTAGGGATGAATTCAAATACTCATTTTGACTGCCTCCAGAAGTTAGATCAAATGGCAAATTGCATTTGGTGCTAGGTCTTTCCCTTTAGGTTTTACCCCAACAATGTTTTCATTAGTTTACTCTCGAAATCAAGCATTTTACAGCAGGTTGGAGCAGCCTGTATCTCAGCACAGGAATAAGGTAGGGAAGAATTCAAATACTCATTTTGACTGCCTCCAGAAGTTAGATCAGATGGCAAATTGTATTTGGTGCTAGGTCTTTCCCTTTAGGTTTTACCCCAACAATGTTTTCATTAGTTTCGCTCACTCTCGAAATCAAGCATTTTACAGCAGGTTGGAGCAGCCTGTATCTCAGCACAGGAATAAGGTAGGGAAGAATTCAAATACTCATTTTGACTGCCTCCAGAAGTTAGATCAGATGGCCAATGCAATTTGGTGCTAGGTCTTTCCCTTTAGGTTTTACCCCAACAATGTTTTCATTAGTTTCGCTCACTCTCGAAATCAAGCATTTTACAGCAGGTTGGAGCACCCTGTATCTCAGCACAGGAATAAGGTAGGGAAGAATTCTAAGGATCATTTTGACTGCCTCCAGAAGGTAGATCAGATGGCAAATTGTATTTGGTGCTAGGTCTTTCCCTTTAGGTTTTACCCCAACAATGTTTTCATTAGTTTCGCTCACTCTCGAAATCAAGCATTTTACAGCAGGTTGGAGCAGCCTGTATCTCAGCACAGGAATAAGGTAGGGAAGAATTCAAATACTCATTTTGACTGCCTCTAGAAGTTAGATCAGATGGCAAATTGTATTTGGTGCAAGGCCTTTCCCTTTAGGTTTTACCCCAACAATGTTTTCATTAGTTTCGCTCACTCTCGAAATCAAGCATTTTACAGCAGGTTGGAGCAGCCTGTATCTCAGCACAGGAATAAGGTAGGGAAGAATTCAAATACTCATTTTGACTGCCTCCAGAAGTTAGATCAGATGGCCAATGCAATTTGGTGCTAGGTCTTTCCCTTTAGGTTTTACCCCAACAATGTTTTCATTAGTTTCGCACACTCTCGAAATCAAGCATTTTACAGCAGGTTGGAGCAGCCTGTATCTCAGCACAGGAATAAGGTAGGGAAGAATTCAAATACTCATTTTGACTGCCTCCAGAAGTTAGATCAGATGGCAAATTGTGTTTGGTGCTAGGTCTTTCCCTTTAGGTTTTACCCCAACAATGTTTTCATTAGTTTTGCTCACTCTCGAAATCAAGCATTTTACAGCAGGTTGGTGCAGCCTGTATCTCAGCACAGGAATAAGGTAGGGAAGAATTCAAATACTCATTTTGACTGCCTCCAGAAGTTAGATCAGATGGCCAATGCAATTTGGTGCAAGGCCTTTCCCTTTAGGTTTTACCCCAACAATGTTTTCATTAGTTTCGCTCACTCTCGAAATCAAGCATTTTACAGCAGTTTGGAGCAGCCTGTATCTCAGCACAGGAATAAGGTAGGGAAGAATTCAAATACTCATTTTGACTGCCTCCAGAAGTTAGATCAGATGGCCAATGCAATTTGGTGCTAGGCCTTTCCCTTTAGGTTTTACCCCAACAATGTTTTCATTAGTTTCGCTCACTCTCGAAATCAAGCATTTTACAGCAGGTTGGAGCAGCCTGTATCTCAGCACAGGAATAAGGTAGGGAAGAATTCAAATACTCATTTTGACTGCCTCCAGAAGTTAGATCAGATGGCAAATTGTATTTGGTGCAAGGTCTTTCCCTTTAGGTTTTACCCCAACAATGTTTTCATTAGTTTTGCTCACTCTCGAAATCAAGCATTTTACAGCAGGTTGGAGCAGCCTGTATCTCAGCACAGGAATAAGGTAGGGATGAATTCAAATACTCATTTTGACTGCCTCCAGAAGTTAGATCAGATGGCAAATTGTATTTGGTGCTAGGTCTTTCCCTTTAGGTTTTACCCCAACAATGTTTTCATTAGTTTCGCTCACTCTCGAAATCAAGCATTTTACAGCAGGTTGGAGCAGCCTGTATCTCAGCACAGGAATAAGGTAGGGAAGAATTCAAATACTCATTTTGACTGCCTCCAGAAGTTAGATCAGATGGCCAATGCAATTTGGTGCTAGGTCTTTCCCTTTAGGTTTTACCCCAACAATGTTTTCATTAGTTTCGCACACTCTCGAAATCAAGCATTTTACAGCAGGTTGGAGCAGCCTGTATCTCAGCACAGGAATAAGGTAGGGAAGAATTCAAATACTCATTTTGACTGCCTCCAGAAGTTAGATCAGATGGCAAATTGTATTTGGTGCTAGGTCTTTCCCTTTAGGTTTTACCCCAACAATGTTTTCATTAGTTTCGCTCACTCTCGAAATCAAGCATTTTACAGCAGGTTGGAGCAGCCTGTATCTCAGCACAGGAATAAGGTAGGGAAGAATTCAAATACTCATTTTGACTGCCTCCAGAAGTTAGATCAGATGGCCAATGCAATTTGGTGCTAGGCCTTTCCCTTTAGGTTTTACCCCAACAATGTTTTCATTAGTTTCGCTCACTCTCGAAATCAAGCATTTTACTGCAGGTTGGAGCAGCCTGTATCTCACCACAGGAATAAGGCAGGGAAGAATTCAAATACTCATTTTGACTGCTTCCAGACGTTCGATCAGATGGCCAATGCAATTTGGTGCTAGGTCTTTCCCTTTAGGTTTTACCCCAACAATGTTTTCATTAGTTTCGCTCACTCTCGAAATCAAGCATTTTATAGCAGGTTGGAGCAGCCTGTATCTCAGCACAGGAATAAGGTAGGGAAGAATTCAAATACTCATTTTGACTGCGTCCAGAAGTTAGATCAGATGGCAAATTGTATTTGGTGCTAGGTCTTTCCCTTTAGGTTTTACCCCAACAATGTTTTCATTAGTTTCGCTCACTCTCGAAATCAAGCATTTTACAGCAGGTTGGAGCAGCCTGTATCTCAGCACAGGAATAAGGTAGGGAAGAATTCAAATACTCATTTTGACTGCCTCCAGAAGTTAGATCAGATGGCCAATGCAATTTGGTGCTAGGTCTTTCCCTTTAGGTTTTACCCCAACAATGTTTTCATTAGTTTCGCACACTCTCGAAATCAAGCATTTTACAGCAGGTTGGAGCACCCTGTATCTCAGCACAGGAATAAGGTAGGGAAGAATTCTAAGGATCATTTTGACAGCCTCCAGTAGTTAGATCAGATGGCAAATTGTATTTGGTGCTAGGTCTTTCCCTTTAGGTTTTACCCCAACAATGTTTTCATTAGTTTCGCTCACTCTCGAAATCAAGCATTTTACAGCAGGTTGGAGCAGCCTGTATCTCAGCACAGGAATAAGGTAGGGAAGAATTCAAATACTCATTTTGACTGCCTCCAGAAGTTAGATCAGATGGCCAATGCAATTTGGTGCTAGGCCTTTCCCTTTAGGTTTTACCCCAACAATGTTTTCATTAGTTTCGCTCACTCTCGAAATCAAGCATTTTACTGCAGGTTGGAGCAGCCTGTATCTCAGCACAGGAATAAGGTAGGGAAGAATTCAAATACTCATTTTGACTGCCTCCAGACGTTCGATCAGATGGCCAATGCAATTTGGTGCTAGGCCTTTCCCTTTAGGTTTTACCCCAACAATGTTTTCATTAGTTTCGCTCACTCTCGAAATCAAGCATTTTACAGCAGGTTGGAGCAGCCTGTATCTCAGCACAGGAATAAGGTAGGGAAGAATTCAAATACTCATTTTGACTGCCTCCAGAAGTTAGATCAGATGGCAAATTGTATTTGGTGCTAGGTCTTTCCCTTTAGGTTTTACCCCAACAATGTTTTCATTAGTTTCGCTCACTCTCGAAATCAAGCATTTTACAGCAGGTTGGAGCAGCCTGTATCTCAGCACAGGAATAAGGTAGGGAAGAATTCAAATCCTCATTTTGACTGCCTCCAGAAGTTAGATCAGATGGCCAATGCAATTTGGTGCAAGGCCTTTCCCTTTAGGTTTTACCCCAACAATGTTTTCATTAGTTTCGCACACTCTCGAAATCAAGCATTTTACAGCAGGTTGGAGCAGCCTGTATCTCAGCACAGGAATAAGGTAGGGAAGAATTCTAAGGATCATTTTGACTGCCTCCAGAAGTTAGATGAGATGGCAAATTGTATTTGGTGCTAGGTCTTTCCCTTTAGGTTTTACCCCAACAATGTTTTCATTAGTTTCGCTCACTCTCGAAATCAAGCATTTTACAGCAGGTTGGAGCAGCCTCTATCTCAGCACAGGAATAAGGTAGGGATGAATTCAAATACTCATTTTGACTGCCTCCAGAAGTTAGATCAAATGGCAAATTGTATTTGGTGCTAGGTCTTTCCCTTTAGGTTTTACCCCAACAATGTTTTCATTAGTTTTGCTCACTCTCGAAATCAAGCATTTTACAGCAGGTTGGAGCAGCCTGTATCTCAGCAAAGGAATAAGGTAGGGAAGAATTCAAATACTCATTTTGACTGCCTCCAGAAGTTAGATCAGATGGCCAATGCAATTTGGTGCAAGACCTTTCCCTTTAGGTTTTACCCCAACAATGTTTTCATTAGTTTCGCTCACTCTCAAAATCAAGCATTTTACAGCAGGTTGGAGCAGCCTGTATCTCAGCACAGGAATAAGGTAGGGAAGAATTCAAATACTCATTTTGACTGCCTCCAGAAGTTAGATCAGATGGCCAATGCAATTTGGTGCAAGGCCTTTCCCTTTAGGTTTTACCCCAACAATGTTTTCATTAGTTTCGCTCACTCTCGAAATCAAGCATTTTACAGCAGGTTGGAGCACCCTGTATCTCAGCACAGGAATAAGGTAGGGAAGAATTCTAAGGATCATTTTGACAGCCTCCAGTAGTTAGATCAGATGGCAAATTGTATTTGGTGCTAGGTCTTTCCCTTTAGGTTTTACCCCAACAATGTTTTCATTAGTTTCGCTCACTCTCGAAATCAAGCATTTTACAGCAGGTTGGAGCAGCCTGTATCTCAGCACAGGAATAAGGTAGGGAAGAATTCAAATACTCATTTTGACTGCCTCCAGAAGTTAGATCAGATGGCCAATGCAATTTGGTGTTACGTCTTTCCCTTTAGGTTTTACCCCAACAATGTTTTCATTAGTTTCGCTCACTCTCGAAATCAAGCATTTTACAGCAGGTTGGAGCAGCCTGTATCGCAGCACAGGAATAAGGTAGGGAAGAATTCAAATACTCATTTTGACTGCCTCCAGAAGTTAGATCAGATGGCAAATTGTATTTGGTGCTAGGTCTTTCCCTTTAGGTTTTACCCCAAAAATGTTTTCATTAGTTTCGCTCACTCTCGAAATCAAGCATTTTACAGCAGGTTGGAGCAGCCTGTATCTCAGCACAGGAATAAGGTAGGGAAGAATTCGAAGGATCATTTTGACTGCCTCCAGAAGTTAGATCAGATGGCAAATTGTATTTGGTGCTAGGCCTTTCCCTTTAGGTTTTACCCCAACAATGTTTTCATTAGTTTCGCTCACTCTCGAAATCAAACATTTTACAGCAGGTTGGAGCAGCCTGTATCTCAGCACAGGAATAAGGTAGGGAAGAATTCAAATACTCATTTTGACTGCCTCCAGACGTTCGATCAGATGGCCAATGCAATTTGGTGCTAGGCCTTTCCCTTTAGGTTTTACCCCAACAATGTTTTCATTAGTTTCGCTCACTCTCGAAATCAAGCATTTTACAGCAGGTTGGAGCAGCCTGTATCTCAGCACAGGAATAAGGTAGGGAAGAATTCAAATACTCATTTTGACTGCCTCCAGAAGTTAGATCAGATGGCAAATTGTATTTGGTGCTAGGCCTTTCCCTTTAGGTTTTACCCCAACAATGTTTTCATTAGTTTCGCTCACTCTCGAAATCAAGCATTTTACAGCAGGTTGGAGCAGCCTGTATCTCAGCACAGGAATAAGGTAGGGAAGAATTCAAATACTCATTTTGACTGCCTCCAGAAGTTAGATCAGATGGCAAATTGTATTTGGTGCTAGGTCTTTCCCTTTAGGTTTTACCCCAACAATGTTTTCATTAGTTTCGCTCACTCTCGAAATCAAGCATTTTACAGCAGGTTGGAGCAGCCTGTATCTCAGCACAGGAATAAGGTAGGGAAGAATTCTAAGGATCATTTTGACTGCCTCCAGAAGTTAGATCAGATGGCCAATGCAATTTGGTGCTAGGCCTTTCCCTTTAGGTTTTACCCCAACAATGCTTTCATTAGTTTCGCTCACTCTCGAAATCAAGCATTTTACAGCAGGTTGGAGCAGCCTGTATCTCAGCACAGGAATAAGGTAGGGAAGAATTCAAATACTCATTTTGACTGCCTCCAGAAGTTAGATCAGATGGCAAATTGTATTTGGTGCTAGGTCTTTCCCTTTAGGTTTTACCCCAACAATGTTTTCATTAGTTTCGCTCACTCTCGAAATCAAGCATTTTACAGCAGGTTGGAGCAGCCTGTATCGCAGCACAGGAATAAGGTAGGGAAGAATTCAAATACTCATTTTGACTGCCTCCAGAAGTTAGATCAGATGGCCAATGCAATTTGGTGCAAGGCCTTTCCCTTTAGGTTTTACCCCAACTATGTTTTCATTAGTTTCGCTCACTCTCGAAATCAAGCATTTTACAGCAGGTTGGAGCAGCCTGTATCTCAGCACAGGAATAAGGTAGGGAAGAATTCAAATACTCATTTTGACTGCCTCCAGAAGTTAGATCAGATGGCAAATTGTATTTGGTGCTAGGTCTTTCCCTTTAGGTTTTACCCCAACAATGTTTTCATTAGTTTCGCTCACTCTCGAAATCAAGCATTTTACAGCAGGTTGGAGCAGCCTGTTTCTCAGCACAAGAATAAGGTAGGGAAGAATTCAAATACTCATTTTGACTGCCTCCAGAAGTTAGATCAGATGGCCAATGCAATTTGGTACAAGGCCTTTCCCTTTAGGTTTTACCCCAACAATGTTTTCATTAGTTTCGCTCACTCTCGAAATCAAGCATTTTACAGCAGGTTGGAGCAGCCTGTATCACAGCACAGGAAAAAGGTAGGGAAGAATTCTAAGGATCATTTTGACTGCCTCCAGAAGTTAGATCAGATGGAAATTTGAATTTGGTGCCAGGTTTTTCCCTTTAGGTTTTACCCCAACAATGTTTTCATTAGTTTCGCTCACTCTCGAAATCAAGCATTTTACAGCAGGTTGGAGCAGCCTGTATCTCAGCACAGGAATAAGGTAGGGAAGAATTCTAAGGATCATTTTGACTGCCTCCAGAAGTTAGATCAGATGGCAAATTGTATTTGGTGCTAGGCCTTTCCCTTTAGGTTTTACCCCAACAATGTTTTCATTAGTTTCGCTCACTCTCGAAATCAAGCATTTTACAGCAGGTTGGAGCAGCCTGTATCTCAGCACAGGAATAAGGTAGGGAAGAATTCAAATACTCATTTTGACTGCCTCCAGAAGTTAGATCAGATGGCCAATGCAATTTGGTGCAAGGCCTTTCCCTTTAGGTTTTACCCCAACAATGTTTTCATTAGTTTCGCTCACTCTCGAAATCAAGCATTTTACAGCAGGATGGAGCACCCTGCATCTCAGCACAGGAATAAGGTAGGGAAGAATTCTAAGGATCATTTTGACAGCCTCCAGAAGTTAGATCAGATGGCAAATTGTATTTGGTGCTAGGTCTTTCCCTTTAGGTTTTACCCCAACAATGTTTTCATTAGTTTCGCTCACTCTCGAAATCAAGCATTTTACAGCAGGTTGGAGCAGCCTGTATCTCAGCACAGGAATAAGGTATGGAAGAATTCAAATACTCATTTTGACTGCCTCCAGAAGTTAGATCAGATGGCCAATGCAATTTGGTGCTAGGCCTTTCCCTTTAGGTTTTACCCCAACAATGTTTTCATTAGTTTCGCTCACTCTCGAAATCAAGCATTTTACTGCAGGTTGGAGCAGCCTGTATCTCAGCACAGGAATAAGGTAGGGAAGAATTCAAATACTCATTTTGACTGCCTCCAGACATTCGATCAGATGGCCAATGCAATTTGGTGCTAGGCCTTTCCCTTTAGGTTTTACCCCAACAATGTTTTCATTAGTTTCGCTCACTCTCGAAATCAAGCATTTTATAGCAGGTTGGAGCAGCCTGTATCTCAGCACAGGAATAAGGTAGGGAAGAATTCAAATACTCATTTTGACTGCCTCCAGAAGTTAGATCAGATGGCAAATTGTATTTGGTGCTAGGTCTTTCCCTTTAGGTTTTACCCCAACAATGTTTTCATTAGTTTCGCTCACTCTCGAAATCAAGCATTTTACAGCAGGTTGGAGCAGCCTGTATCTCAGCACAGGAATAAGGTAGGGAAGAATTCAAATCCTCATTTTGACTGCCTCCAGAAGTTAGATCAGATGGCCAATGCAATTTGGTGCAAGGCCTTTCCCTTTAGGTTTTACCCCAACAATGTTTTCATTAGTTTCGCACACTCTCGAAATCAAGCATTTTACAGCAGGTTGGAGCAGCCTGTATCTCAGCACAGGAATAAGGTAGGGAAGAATTCTAAGGATCATTTTGACAGCCTCCAGAAGTTAGATGAGATGGCAAATTGTATTTGGTGCTAGGTCTTTCCCTTTAGGTTTTACCCCAACAATGTTTTCATTAGTTTCGCTCACTCTCGAAATCAAGCATTTTACAGCAGGTTGGAGCAGCCTCTATCTCAGCACAGGAATAAGGTAGGGATGAATTCAAATACTCATTTTGACTGCCTCCAGAAGTTAGATCAAATGGCAAATTGTATTTGGTGCTAGGTCTTTCCCTTTAGGTTTTACCCCAACAATGTTTTCATTAGTTTTGCTCACTCTTGAAATCAAGCATTTTACAGCAGGTTGGAGCAGCCTGTATCTCAGCAAAGGAATAAGGTAGGGAAGAATTCAAATACTCATTTTGACTGCCTCCAGAAGTTAGATCAGATGGCCATTGCAATTTGGTGCAAGGCCTTTCCCTTTAGGTTTTACCCCAACAATGTTTTCATTAGTTTCGCTCACTCTCAAAATCAAGCATTTTACAGCAGGTTGGAGCAGCCTGTATCTCAGCACAGGAATAAGGTAGGGAAGAATTCAAATACTCATTTTGACTGCCTCCAGAAGTTAGATCAGATGGCCAATGCAATTTGGTGCAAGGCCTTTCCCTTTAGGTTTTACCCCAACAATGTTTTCATTAGTTTCGCTCACTCTCGAAATCAAGCATTTTACAGCAGGTTGGAGCAGCCTGTATCTCAGCACAGGAATAAGGTAGGGAAGAATTCTAAGGATCATTTTGACAGCCTCCAGTAGTTAGATCAGATGGCAAATTGTATTTGGTGCTAGGTCTTTCCCTTTAGGTTTTACCCCAACAATGTTTTCATTAGTTTCGCTCACTCTCGAAATCAAGCATTTTACAGCAGGTTGGAGCAGCCTGTATCTCAGCACAGGAATAAGGTAGGGAAGAATTCAAATACTCATTTTGACTGCCTCCAGAAGTTAGATCAGATGGCCAATGCAATTTGGTGTTACGTCTTTCCCTTTAGGTTTTACCCCAACAATGTTTTCATTAGTTTCGCTCACTCTCGAAATCAAGCATTTTACAGCAGGTTGGAGCAGCCTGTATCGCAGCACAGGAATAAGGTAGGGAAGAATTCAAATACTCCTTTTGACTGCCTCCAGAAGTTAGATCAGATGGCAAATTGTATTTGGTGCTAGGTCTTTCCCTTTAGGTTTTACCCCAAAAATGTTTTCATTAGTTTTGCTCACTCTCGAAATCAAGCATTTTACAGCAGGTTGGAGCAGCCTGTATCTCAGCACAGGAATAAGGTAGGGAAGAATTCTAAGGATCATTTTGACTGCCTCCAGAAGTTAGATCAGATGGCAAATTGTATTTGGTGCTAGGCCTTTCCCTTTAGGTTTTACCCCAACTATGTTTTCATTAGTTTCGCTCACTATCGAAATCAAGCATTTTACAGCAGGTTGGAGCAGCCTGTATCTCAGCACAGGAATAAGGTAGGGAAGAATTCAAATACTCATTTTGACTGCCTCCAGAAGTTAGATCAGATGGCAAATTGTATTTGGTGCTAGGTCTTTCCCTTTAGGTTTTACCCCAACAATGTTTTCATTAGTTTCGCTCACTCTCGAAATCAAGCATTTTACAGCAGGTTGGAGCAGCCTGTATCTCAGCACAGGAATAAGGTAGGGAAGAATTCAAATACTCATTTTGACTGCCTCCAGAAGTTAGATCAGATGGCCAATGCAATTTGGTGCTAGGCCTTTCCCTTTAGGTTTTACCCCAACAATGTTTTCATTAGTTTCGCTCACTCTCGAAATCAAGCATTTTACAGCAGGTTGGAGCAGCCTGTATCTCAGCACAGGAATAAGGTAGGGAAGAATTCAAATACTCATTTTGACTGCCTCCAGAAGTTAGATCAGATGGCAAATTGTATTTGGTGCTAGGTCTTTCCCTTTAGGTTTTACCCCAACAATGTTTTCATTAGTTTCGCTCACTCTCGAAATCAAGCATTTTACAGCAGGTTGGAGCAGCCTGTATCGCAGCACAGGAATAAGGTAGGGAAGAATTCAAATACTCATTTTGACTGCCTCCAGAAGTTAGATCAGATGGCCAATGCAATTTGGTGCAAGGCCTTTCCCTTTAGGTTTTACCCCAACTATGTTTTCATTAGTTTCGCTCACTCTCGAAATCAAGCATTTTACAGCAGGTTGGAGCAGCCTGTATCTCAGCACAGGAATAAGGTAGGGAAGAATTCAAATACTCATTTTGACTGCCTCCAGAAGTTAGATCAGATGGCAAATTGTATTTGGTGCTAGGTCTTTCCCTTTAGGTTTTACCCCAACAATGTTTTCATTAGTTTCGCTCACTCTCGAAATCAAGCATTTTACAGCAGGTTGGAGCAGCCTGTATCTCAGCACAGGAATAAGGTAGGGAAGAATTCAAATACTCATTTTGACTGCCTCCAGAAGTTAGATCAGATGGCCAATGCAATTTGGTGCAAGGCCTTTCCCTTTAGGTTTTACCCCAACAATGTTTTCATTAGTTTCGCTCACTCTCGAAATCAAGCATTTTACAGCAGGTTGGAGCAGCCTGTATCACAGCACAGGAAAAAGGTAGGGAAGAATTCTAAGGATCATTTTGACTGCCTCCAGAAGTTAGATCAGATGGAAAATTGAATTTGGTGCCAGGTTTTTCCCTTTAGGTTTTACCCCAACAATGTTTTCATTAGTTTCGCTCACTCTCGAAATCAAGCATTTTACAGCAGGTTGGAGCAGCCTGTATCTCAGCACAGGAATAAGGTAGGGAAGAATTCTAAGGATCATTTTGACTGCCTCCAGAAGTTAGATCAGATGGCAAATTGTATTTGGTGCTAGGCCTTTCCCTTTAGGTTTTACCCCAACAATGTTTTCATTAGTTTCGCTCACTCTCGAAATCAAGCATTTTACAGCAGGTTGGAGCAGCCTGTATCTCAGCACAGGAATAAGGTAGGGAAGAATTCAAATACTCATTTTGACTGCCTCCAGAAGTTAGATCAGATGGCCAATGCAATTTGGTGCAAGGCCTTTCCCTTTAGGTTTTACCCCAACAATGTTTTCATTAGTTTCGCTCACTCTCGAAATCAAGCATTTTACAGCAGGTTGGAGCACCCTGTATCTCAGCACAGGAATAAGGTAGGGAAGAATTCTAAGGATCATTTTGACAGCCTCCAGAAGTTAGATCAGATGGCAAATTGTATTTGGTGCTAGGTCTTTCCCTTTAGGTTTTACCCCAACAATGTTTTCATTAGTTTCGCTCACTCTCGAAATCAAGCATTTTACAGCAGGTTGGAGCAGCCTGTATCTCAGCACAGGAATAAGGTATGGAAGAATTCAAATACTCATTTTGACTGCCTCCAGAAGTTAGATCAGATGGCCAATGCAATTTGGTGCTAGGCCTTTCCCTTTAGGTTTTACCCCAACAATGTTTTCATTAGTTTCGCTCACTCTCGAAATCAAGCATTTTACTGCAGGTTGGAGCAGCCTGTATCTCAGCACAGGAATAAGGTAGGGAAGAATTCAAATACTCATTTTGACTGCCTCCAGACATTCGATCAGATGGCCAATGCAATTTGGTGCTAGGCCTTTCCCTTTAGGTTTTACCCCAACAATGTTTTCATTAGTTTCGCTCACTCTCGAAATCAAGCATTTTATAGCAGGTTGGAGCAGCCTGTATCTCAGCACAGGAATAAGGTAGGGAAGAATTCAAATACTCATTTTGACTGCCTCCAGAAGTTAGATCAGATGGCAAATTGTATTTGGTGCTAGGTCTTTCCCTTTAGGTTTTACCCCAACAATGTTTTCATTAGTTTCGCTCACTCTCGAAATCAAGCATTTTACAGCAGGTTGGAGCAGCCTGTATCTCAGCACAGGAATAAGGTAGGGAAGAATTCAAATCCTCATTTTGACTGCCTCCAGAAGTTAGATCAGATGGCCAATGCAATTTGGTGCAAGGCCTTTCCCTTTAGGTTTTACCCCAACAATGTTTTCATTAGTTTCGCACACTCTCGAAATCAAGCATTTTACAGCAGGTTGGAGCAGCCTGTATCTCAGCACAGGAATAAGGTAGGGAAGAATTCTAAGGATCATTTTGACAGCCTCCAGAAGTTAGATGAGATGGCAAATTGTATTTGGTGCTAGGTCTTTCCATTTAGGTTTTACCCCAACAATGTTTTCATTAGTTTCGCTCACTCTCGAAATCAAGCATTTTACAGCAGGTTGGAGCAGCCTCTATCTCAGCACAGGAATAAGGTAGGGATGAATTCAAATACTCATTTTGACTGCCTCCAGAAGTAAGATCAAATGGCAAATTGTATTTGGTGCTAGGTCTTTCCCTTTAGGTTTTACCCCAACAATGTTTTCATTAGTTTTGCTCACTCTCGAAATCAAGCATTTTACAGCAGGTTGGAGCAGCCTGTATCTCAGCAAAGGAATAAGGTAGGGAAGAATTCAAATACTCATTTTGACTGCCTCCAGAAGTTAGATCAGATGGCCAATGCAATTTGGTGCAAGGCCTTTCCCTTTAGGTTTTACCCCAACAATGTTTTCATTAGTTTCGCTCACTCTCAAAATCAAGCATTTTACAGCAGGTTGGAGCAGCCTGTATCTCAGCACAGGAATAAGGTAGGGAAGAATTCAAATACTCATTTTGACTGCCTCCAGAAGTTAGATCAGATGGCCAATGCAATTTGGTGCAAGGCCTTTCCCTTTAGGTTTTACCCCAACAATGTTTTCATTAGTTTCGCTCACTCTCGAAATCAAGCATTTTACAGCAGGTTGGAGCAGCCTGTATCTCAGCACAGGAATAAGGTAGGGAAGAATTCTAAGGATCATTTTGACAGCCTCCAGTAGTTAGATCAGATGGCAAATTGTATTTGGTGCTAGGTCTTTCCCTTTAGGTTTTACCCCAACAATGTTTTCATTAGTTTCGCTCACTCTCGAAATCAAGCATTTTACAGCAGGTTGGAGCAGCCTGTATCTCAGCACAGGAATAAGGTAGGGAAGAATTCAAATACTCATTTTGACTGCCTCCAGAAGTTAGATCAGATGGCCAATGCAATTTGGTGTTACGTCTTTCCTTTTAGGTTTTACCCCAACAATGTTTTCATTAGTTTCGCTCACTCTCGAAATCAAGCATTTTACAGCAGGTTGGAGCAGCCTGTATCGCAGCACAGGAATAAGGTAGGGAAGAATTCAAATACTCCTTTTGACTGCCTCCAGAAGTTAGATCAGATGGCAAATTGTATTTGGTGCTAGGTCTTTCCCTTTAGGTTTTACCCCAAAAAAGTTTTCATTAGTTTCGCTCACTCTCGAAATCAAGCATTTTACAGCAGGTTGGAGCAGCCTGTATCTCAGCACAGGAATAAGGTAGGGAAGAATTCTAAGGATCATTTTGACTGCCTCCAGAAGTTAGATCAGATGGCAAATTGTATTTGGTGCTAGGCCTTTCCCTTTAGGTTTTACCCCAACAATGTTTTCATTAGTTTCGCTCACTCTCGAAATCAAGCATTTTACAGCAGGTTGGAGCAGCCTGTATCTCAGCACAGGAATAAGGTAGGGAAGAATTCAAATACTCATTTTGACTGCCTCCAGAAGTTAGATCAGATGGCAAATTGTATTTGGTGCTAGGTCTTTCCCTTTAGGTTTTACCCCAACAATGTTTTCATTAGTTTCGCTCACTCTCGAAATCAAGCATTTTACAGCAGGTTGGAGCAGCCTGTATCTCAGCACAGGAATAAGGTAGGGAAGAATTCAAATACTCATTTTGACTGCCTCCAGAAGTTAGATCAGATGGCCAATGCAATTTGGTGCTAGGCCTTTCCCTTTAGGTTTTACCCCAACAATGTTTTCATTAGTTTCGCTCACTCTCGAAATCAAGCATTTTACAGCAGGTTGGAGCAGCCTGTATCTCAGCACAGGAATAAGGTAGGGAAGAATTCAAATACTCATTTTGACTGCCTCCAGAAGTTAGATCAGATGGCAAATTGTATTTGGTGCTAGGTCTTTCCCTTTAGGTTTTACCCCAACAATGTTTTCATTAGTTTCGCTCACTCTCGAAATCAAGCATTTTACAGCAGGTTGGAGCAGCCTGTATCGCAGCACAGGAATAAGGTAGGGAAGAATTCAAATACTCATTTTGACTGCCTCCAGAAGTTAGATCAGATGGCCAATGCAATTTGGTGCAAGGCCTTTCCCTTTAGGTTTTACCCCAACTATGTTTTCATTAGTTTCGCTCACTCTCGAAATCAAGCATTTTACAGCAGGTTGGAGCAGCCTGTATCTCAGCACAGGAATAAGGTAGGGAAGAATTCAAATACTCATTTTGACTGCCTCCAGAAGTTAGATCAGATGGCAAATTGTATTTGGTGCTAGGTCTTTCCCTTTAGGTTTTACCCCAACAATGTTTTCATTAGTTTCGCTCACTCTCGAAATCAAGCATTTTACAGCAGGTTGGAGCAGCCTGTTTCTCAGCACAAGAATAAGGTAGGGAAGAATTCAAATACTCATTTTGACTGCCTCCAGAAGTTAGATCAGATGGCCAATGCAATTTGGTGCAAGGCCTTTCCCTTTAGGTTTTACCCCAACAATGTTTTCATTAGTTTCGCTCACTCTCGAAATCAAGCATTTTACAGCAGGTTGGAGCAGCCTGTATCACAGCACAGGAAAAAGGTAGGGAAGAATTCTAAGGATCATTTTGACTGCCTCCAGAAGTTAGATCAGATGGAAAATTGTATTTGGTGCTAGGTCTTTCCCTTTAGGTTTTACCCCAACAATGTTTTCATTAGTTTCGCTCACTCTCGAAATCAAGCATTTTACAGCAGGTTGGAGCAGCCTGTATCTCAGCACAGGAATAAGGTAGGGAAGAATTCTAAGGATCATTTTGACTGCCTCCAGAAGTTAGATCAGATGGCAAATTGTATTTGGTGCTAGGCCTTTCCCTTTAGGTTTTACCCCAACAATGTTTTCATTAGTTTCGCTCACTCTCGAAATCAAGCATTTTACAGCAGGTTGGAGCAGCCTGTATCTCAGCACAGGAATAAGGTAGGGAAGAATTCAAATACTCATTTTGACTGCCTCCAGAAGTTAGATCAGATGGCCAATGCAATTTGGTGCAAGGCCTTTCCCTTTAGGTTTTACCCCAACAATGTTTTCATTAGTTTCGCTCACTCTCGAAATCAAGCATTTTACAGCAGGTTGGAGCACCCTGTATCTCAGCACAGGAATAAGGTAGGGAAGAATTCTAAGGATCATTTTGACAGCCTCCAGAAGTTAGATCAGATGGCAAATTGTATTTGGTGCTAGGTCTTTCCCTTTAGGTTTTACCCCAACAATGTTTTCATTAGTTTCGCTCACTCTCGAAATCAAGCATTTTACAGCAGGTTGGAGCAGCCTGTATCTCAGCACAGGAATAAGGTAGGGAAGAATTCAAATACTCATTTTGACTGCCTCCAGAAGTTAGATCAGATGGCCAATGCAATTTGGTGCAAGGCCTTTCCCTTTAGGTTTTACCCCAACAATGTTTTCATTATTTTCGCTCACACTCGAAATCAAGCACTTTACAGCAGGTTGGAGCACCCTGTATCACAGCACAGGAATAAGGTAGGGAAGAATTCTAAGGATCATTTTGACTGCCTCCAGAAGTTAGATCAGATGAAAAATTGAATTTGGTGCCAGGTTTTTCCCTTTAGGTTTTACCCCAACAATGTTTTCATTAGTTTCGCTCACTCTCGAAATCAAGCATTTTACAGCAGGTTGGAGCAGCCTGTATCTCAGCACAGGAATAAGGTAGGGAAGAATTCTAAGGATCATTTTGACTGCCTCCAGAAGCTAGATCAGATGGCAAATTGTATTTGGTGCTAGGTCTTTCCCTTTAGGTTTTACCCCAACAATGTTTTCATTAGTTTCGCTCACTCTCGAAATCAAGCATTTTACAGCAGGTTGGAGCAGCCTGTATCTCAGCACAGGAATAAGGTAGGGAAGAATTCAAATACTCATTTTGACTGCCTCCAGAAGTTAGATCAGATGGCCAATGCAATTTGGTGCTAGGCCTTTCCCTTTAGGTTTTACCCCAACAATGTTTTCATTAGTTTCGATCACTCTCGAAATCAAGCATTTTACAGCAGGTTGGAGCAGCCTGTATCTCAGCACAGGAATAAGGTAGGGAAGAATTCAAATACTCATTTTGACTGCCTCCAGAAGTTAGATCAGATGGCAAATTGTATTTGGTGCTAGGTCTTTCCCTTTAGGTTTTACCCCAACAATGTTTTCATTAGTTTCGCTCACTCTCGAAATCAAGCATTTTACAGCAGGTTGGAGCAGCCTGTATCTCAGCACAGGAATAAGGTAGGGAAGAATTCAAATCCTCATTTTGACTGCCTCCAGAAGTTAGATCAGATGGCCAATGCAATTTGGTGCAAGGCCTTTCCCTTTAGGTTTTACCCCAACAATGTTTTCATTAGTTTCGCACACTCTCGAAATCAAGCATTTTACAGCAGGTTGGAGCAGCCTGTATCTCAGCACAGGAATAAGGTAGGGAAGAATTCTAAGGATCATTTTGACAGCCTCCAGAAGTTAGATCAGATGGCAAATTGTATTTGGTGCTAGGTCTTTCCCTTTAGGTTTTACCCCAACAATGTTTTCATTAGTTTCGCTCACTCTCGAAATCAAGCATTTTACAGCAGGTTGGAGCAGCCTCTATCTCAGCACAGGAATAAGGTAGGGATGAATTCAAATACTCATTTTGACTGCCTCCAGAAGTTAGATCAAATGGCAAATTGTATTTGGTGCTAGGTCTTTCCCTTTAGGTTTTACCCCAACAATGTTTTCATTAGTTTTGCTCACTCTCGAAATCAAGCATTTTACAGCAGGTTGGAGCAGCCTGTATCTCAGCAAAGGAATAAGGTAGGGAAGAATTCAAATACTCATTTTGACTGCCTCCAGAAGTTAGATCAGATGGCCCATGCAATTTGGTGCAAGGCCTTTCCCTTTAGGTTTTACCCCAACAATGTTTTCATTAGTTTCGCTCACTCTCAAAATCAAGCATTTTACAGCAGGTTGGAGCAGCCTGTATCTCAGCACAGGAATAAGGTAGGGAAGAATTCAAATACTCATTTTGACTGCCTCCAGAAGTTAGATCAGATGGCCAATGCAATTTGGTGCAAGGCCTTTCCCTTTAGGTTTTACCCCAACAATGTTTTCATTAGTTTCGCTCACTCTCGAAATCAAGCATTTTACAGCAGGTTGGAGCAGCCTGTATCTCAGCACAGGAATAAGGTAGGGAAGAATTCTAAGGATCATTTTGACAGCCTCCAGTAGTTAGATCAGATGGCAAATTGTATTTGGTGCTAGGTCTTTCCCTTTAGGTTTTACCCCAACAATGTTTTCATTAGTTTCGCTCACTCTCGAAATCAAGCATTTTACAGCAGGTTGGAGCAGCCTGTATCTCAGCACAGGAATAAGGTAGGGAAGAATTCAAATACTCATTTTGACTGCCTCCAGAAGTTAGATCAGATGGCCAATGCAATTTGGTGTTACGTCTTTCCCTTTAGGTTTTACCCCAACAATGTTTTCATTAGTTTCGCTCACTCTCGAAATCAAGCATTTTACAGCAGGTTGGAGCAGCCTGTATCGCAGCACAGGAATAAGGTAGGGAAGAATTCAAATACTCCTTTTGACTGCCTCCAGAAGTTAGATCAGATGGCAAATTGTATTTGGTGCTAGGTCTTTCCCTTTAGGTTTTACCCCAAAAATGTTTTCATTAGTTTCGCTCACTCTCGAAATCAAGCATTTTACAGCAGGTTGGAGCAGCCTGTATCTCAGCACAGGAATAAGGTAGGGAAGAATTCTAAGGATCATTTTGACTGCCTCCAGAAGTTAGATCAGATGGCAAATTGTATTTGGTGCTAGGCCTTTCCCTTTAGGTTTTACCCCAACAATGTTTTCATTAGTTTCGCTCACTCTCGAAATCAAGCATTTTACAGCAGGTTGGAGCAGCCTGTATCTCAGCACAGGAATAAGGTAGGGAAGAATTCAAATACTCATTTTGACTGCCTCCAGAAGTTAGATCAGATGGCAAATTGTATTTGGTGCTAGGTCTTTCCCTTTAGGTTTTACCCCAACAATGTTTTCATTAGTTTCGCTCACTCTCGAAATCAAGCATTTTACAGCAGGTTGGAGCAGCCTGTATCTCAGCACAGGAATAAGGTAGGGAAGAATTCAAATACTCATTTTGACTGCCTCCAGAAGTTAGATCAGATGGCCAATGCAATTTGGTGCAAGGCCTTTCCCTTTAGGTTTTACCCCAACAATGTTTTCATTAGTTTCGCTCACTCTCGAAATCAAGCATTTTACAGCAGGTTGGAGCAGCCTGTATCACAGCACAGGAAAAAGGTAGGGAAGAATTCTAAGGATCATTTTGACTGCCTCCAGAAGTTAGATCAGATGGAAAATTGAATTTGGTGCCAGGTTTTTCCCTTTAGGTTTTACCCCAACAATGTTTTCATTAGTTTCGCTCACTCTCGAAATCAAGCATTTTACAGCAGGTTGGAGCAGCCTGTATCTCAGCACAGGAATAAGGTAGGGAAGAATTCTAAGGATCATTTTGACTGCCTCCAGAAGTTAGATCAGATGGCAAATTGTATTTGGTGCTAGGCCTTTCCCTTTAGGTTTTACCCCAACAATGTTTTCATTAGTTTCGCTCACTCTCGAAATCAAGCATTTTACAGCAGGTTGGAGCAGCCTGTATCTCAGCACAGGAATAAGGTAGGGAAGAATTCAAATACTCATTTTGACTGCCTCCAGAAGTTAGATCAGATGGCCAATGCAATTTGGTGCTAGGCCTTTCCCTTTAGGTTTTACCCCAACAATGTTTTCATTATTTTCGCTCACACTCGAAATCAAGCACTTTACAGCAGGTTGGAGCACCCTGTATCACAGCACAGGAATAAGGTAGGGAAGAATTCTAAGGATCATTTTGACTGCCTCCAGAAGTTAGATCAGATGAAAAATTGAATTTGGTGCCAGGTTTTTCCCTTTAGGTTTTACCCCAACAATGTTTTCATTAGTTTCGCTCACTCTCGAAATCAAGCATTTTACAGCAGGTTGGAGCAGCCTGTATCTCAGCACAGGAATAAGGTAGGGAAGAATTCTAAGGATCATTTTGACTGCCTCCAGAAGCTAGATCAGATGGCCAATGGAATTTGGTGCTAGGCCTTTCCCTTTAGGTTTTACTCCAACAATGTTTTCATTAGTTTCGCTCACTCTCGAAATCAAGCATTTTACAGCAGGTTGGAGCAGCCTGTATCGCAGCACAGGAATAAGGTAGGGAAGAATTCAAATACTCATTTTGACTGCCTCCAGAATTTAGATCAGATGGCAAATTGTATTTGGTGCTAGGTCTTTCCCTTTAGGTTTTACCCCAAAAATGTTTTCATTAGTTTCGCTCACTCTCGAAATCAAGCATTTTACAGCAGGTTGGAGCAGCCTGTATCTCAGCACAGGAATAAGGTAGGGAAGAATTCTAAGGATCATTTTGACTGCCTCCAGAAGTTAGATCAGATGGCAAATTGTATTTGGTGCTAGGTCTTTCCCTTTAGGTTTTACCCCAACAATGTTTTCATTAGTTTCGCTCACTCTCGAAATCAAGCATTTTACAGCAGGTTGGAGCAGCCTGTATCTCAGCACAGGAATAAGGTAGGGAAGAATTCAAATCCTCATTTTGACTGCCTCCAGAAGTTAGATCAGATGGCCAATGCAATTTGGTGCAAGGCCTTTCCCTTTAGGTTTTACCCCAACAATGTTTTCATTAGTTTCGCACACTCTCGAAATCAAGCATTTTACAGCAGGTTGGAGCAGCCTGTATCTCAGCACAGGAATAAGGTAGGGAAGAATTCTAAGGATCATTTTGACAGCCTCCAGAAGTTAGATGAGATGGCAAATTGTATTTGGTGCTAGGTCTTTCCCTTTAGGTTTTACCCCAACAATGTTTTCATTAGTTTCGCTCACTCTCGAAATCAAGCATTTTACAGCAGGTTGGAGCAGCCTCTATCTCAGCACAGGAATAAGGTAGGGATGAATTCAAATACTCATTTTGACTGCCTCCAGAAGTTAGATCAAATGGCAAATTGTATTTGGTGCTAGGTCTTTCCCTTTAGGTTTTACCCCAACAATGTTTTCATTAGTTTTGCTCACTCTCGAAATCAAGCATTTTACAGCAGGTTGGAGCAGCCTGTATCTCAGCAAAGGAATAAGGTAGGGAAGAATTCAAATACTCATTTTGACTGCCTCCAGAAGTTAGATCAGATGGCCAATGCAATTTGGTGCAAGGCCTTTCCCTTTAGGTTTTACCCCAACAATGTTTTCATTAGTTTCGCTCACTCTCAAAATCAAGCATTTTACAGCAGGTTGGAGCAGCCTGTATCTCAGCACAGGAATAAGGTAGGGAAGAATTCAAATACTCATTTTGACTGCCTCCAGAAGTTAGATCAGATGGCCAATGCAATTTGGTGCAAGGCCTTTCCCTTTAGGTTTTACCCCAACAATGTTTTCATTAGTTTCGCTCACTCTCGAAATCAAGCATTTTACAGCAGGTTGGAGCAGCCTGTATCTCAGCACAGGAATAAGGTAGGGAAGAATTCTAAGGATCATTTTGACAGCCTCCAGTAGTTAGATCAGATGGCAAATTGTATTTGGTGCTAGGTCTTTCCCTTTAGGTTTTACCCCAACAATGTTTTCATTAGTTTCGCTCACTCTCGAAATCAAGCATTTTACAGCAGGTTGGAGCAGCCTGTATCTCAGCACAGGAATAAGGTAGGGAAGAATTCAAATACTCATTTTGACTGCCTCCAGAAGTTAGATCAGATGGCCAATGCAATTTGGTGTTACGTCTTTCCCTTTAGGTTTTACCCCAACAATGTTTTCATTAGTTTCGCTCACTCTCGAAATCAAGCATTTTACAGCAGGTTGGAGCAGCCTGTATCGCAGCACAGGAATAAGGTAGGGAAGAATTCAAATACTCCTTTTGACTGCCTCCAGAAGTTAGATCAGATGGCAAATTGTATTTGGTGCTAGGTCTTTCCCTTTAGGTTTTACCCCAAAAATGTTTTCATTAGTTTCGCTCACTCTCGAAATCAAGCATTTTACAGCAGGTTGGAGCAGCCTGTATCTCAGCACAGGAATAAGGTAGGGAAGAATTCTAAGGATCATTTTGACTGCCTCCAGAAGTTAGATCAGATGGCAAATTGTATTTGGTGCTAGGCCTTTCCCTTTAGGTTTTACCCCAACAATGTTTTCATTAGTTTCGCTCACTCTCGAAATCAAGCATTTTACAGCAGGTTGGAGCAGCCTGTATCTCAGCACAGGAATAAGGTAGGGAAGAATTCAAATACTCATTTTGACTGCCTCCAGAAGTTAGATCAGATGGCAAATTGTATTTGGTGCTAGGTCTTTCCCTTTAGGTTTTACCCCAACAATGTTTTCATTAGTTTCGCTCACTCTCGAAATCAAGCATTTTACAGCAGGTTGGAGCAGCCTGTATCTCAGCACAGGAATAAGGTAGGGAAGAATTCAAATACTCATTTTGACTGCCTCCAGAAGTTAGATCAGATGGCCAATGCAATTTGGTGCTAGGCCTTTTGCCTTTAGGTTTTACCCCAACAATGTTTTCATTAGTTTCGCTCACTCTCGAAATCAAGCATTTTACAGCAGGTTGGAGCAGCCTGTATCTCAGCACAGGAATAAGGTAGGGAAGAATTCAAATACTCATTTTGACTGCCTCCAGAAGTTAGATCAGATGGCCAATGCAATTTGGTGCTAGGCCTTTCCCTTTAGGTTTTACCCCAACAATGTTTTCATTATTTTCGCTCACACTCGAAATCAAGCACTTTACAGCAGGTTGGAGCACCCTGTATCACAGCACAGGAATAAGGTAGGGAAGAATTCTAAGGATCATTTTGACTGCCTCCAGAAGTTAGATCAGATGAAAAATTGAATTTGGTGCCAGGTTTTACCCTTTAGGTTTTACCCCAACAATGTTTTCATTAGTTTCGCTCACTCTCGAAATCAAGCATTTTACAGCAGGTTGGAGCAGCCTGTATCTCAGCACAGGAATAAGGTAGGGAAGAATTCTAAGGATCATTTTGACTGCCTCCAGAAGCTAGATCAGATGGCCAATGGAATTTGGTGCTAGGCCTTTCCCTTTAGGTTTTACTCCAACAATGTTTTCATTAGTTTCGCTCACTCTCGAAATCAAGCATTTTACAGCAGGTTGGAGCAGCCTGTATCGCAGCACAGGAATAAGGTAGGGAAGAATTCAAATACTCATTTTGACTGCCTCCAGAATTTAGATCAGATGGCAAATTGTATTTGGTGCTAGGTCTTTCCCTTTAGGTTTTACCCCAAAAATGTTTTCATTAGTTTCGCTCACTCTCGAAATCAAGCATTTTACAGCAGGTTGGAGCAGCCTGTATCTCAGCACAGGAATAAGGTAGGGAAGAATTCTAAGGATCATTTTGACTGCCTCCAGAAGTTAGATCAGATGGCAAATTGGATTTGGTGCTAGGTCTTTCCCTTTAGGTTTTACCCCAACAATGTTTTCATTAGTTTCGCTCACTCTCGAAATCAAGCATTTTACAGCAGGTTGGAGCAGCCTGTATCTCAGCACAGGAATAAGGTAGGGAAGAATTCAAATACTCATTTTGACTGCCTCCAGAAGTTAGATCAGATGGCCAATGCAATTTGGTGCTAGGCCTTTCCCTTTAGGTTTTACCCCAACAATGTTTTCATTAGTTTCGATCACTCTCGAAATCAAGCATTTTACAGCAGGTTGGAGCAGCCTGTATCTCAGCACAGGAATAAGGTAGGGAAGAATTCAAATACTCATTTTGACTGCCTCCAGAAGTTAGATCAGATGGCAAATTGTATTTGGTGCTAGGTCTTTCCCTTTAGGTTTTACCCCAACAATGTTTTCATTAGTTTCGCTCACTCTCGAAATCAAGCATTTTACAGCAGGTTGGAGCAGCCTGTATCTCAGCACAGGAATAAGGTAGGGAAGAATTCAAATCCTCATTTTGACTGCCTCCAGAAGTTAGATCAGATGGCCAATGCAATTTGGTGCAAGGCCTTTCCCTTTAGGTTTTACCCCAACAATGTTTTCATTAGTTTCGCACACTCTCGAAATCAAGCATTTTACAGCAGGTTGGAGCAGCCTGTATCTCAGCACAGGAATAAGGTAGGGAAGAATTCTAAGGATCATTTTGACAGCCTCCAGAAGTTAGATGAGATGGCAAATTGTATTTGGTGCTAGGTCTTTCCCTTTAGGTTTTACCCCAACAATGTTTTCATTAGTTTCGCTCACTCTCGAAATCAAGCATTTTACAGCAGGTTGGAGCAGCCTCTATCTCAGCACAGGAATAAGGTAGGGATGAATTCAAATACTCATTTTGACTGCCTCCAGAAGTTAGATCAAATGGCAAATTGTATTTGGTGCTAGGTCTTTCCCTTTAGGTTTTACCCCAACAATGTTTTCATTAGTTTTGCTCACTCTCGAAATCAAGCATTTTACAGCAGGTTGGAGCAGCCTGTATCTCAGCAAAGGAATAAGGTAGGGAAGAATTCAAATACTCATTTTGACTGCCTCCAGAAGTTAGATCAGATGGCCAATGCAATTTGGTGCAAGGCCTTTCCCTTTAGGTTTTACCCCAACAA
Source organism: Melanerpes formicivorus (assembly GCF_026170545.1). Taxonomy (NCBI): domain Eukaryota; kingdom Metazoa; phylum Chordata; class Aves; order Piciformes; family Picidae; genus Melanerpes; species Melanerpes formicivorus. The sequence goes on from NW_027142863.1 coordinate 114,688, forward strand.
TGTTTTCATTAGTTTCGCTCACTCTCAAAATCAAGCATTTTACAGCAGGTTGGAGCAGCCTGTATCTCAGCACAGGAATAAGGTAGGGAAGAATTCAAATACTCATTTTGACTGCCTCCAGAAGTTAGATCAGATGGCCAATGCAATTTGGTGCAAGGCCTTTCCCTTTAGGTTTTACCCCAACAATGTTTTCATTAGTTTCGCTCACTCTCGAAATCAAGCATTTTACAGCAGGTTGGAGCAGCCTGTATCTCAGCACAGGAATAAGGTAGGGAAGAATTCTAAGGATCATTTTGACAGCCTCCAGTAGTTAGATCAGATGGCAAATTGTATTTGGTGCTAGGTCTTTCCCTTTAGGTTTTACCCCAACAATGTTTTCATTAGTTTCGCTCACTCTCGAAATCAAGCATTTTACAGCAGGTTGGAGCAGCCTGTATCTCAGCACAGGAATAAGGTAGGGAAGAATTCAAATACTCATTTTGACTGCCTCCAGAAGTTAGATCAGATGGCCAATGCAATTTGGTGTTACGTCTTTCCCTTTAGGTTTTACCCCAACAATGTTTTCATTAGTTTCGCTCACTCTCGAAATCAAGCATTTTACAGCAGGTTGGAGCAGCCTGTATCGCAGCACAGGAATAAGGTAGGGAAGAATTCAAATACTCCTTTTGACTGCCTCCAGAAGTTAGATCAGATGGCAAATTGTATTTGGTGCTAGGTCTTTCCCTTTAGGTTTTACCCCAAAAATGTTTTCATTAGTTTCGCTCACTCTCGAAATCAAGCATTTTACAGCAGGTTGGAGCAGCCTGTATCTCAGCACAGGAATAAGGTAGGGAAGAATTCTAAGGATCATTTTGACTGCCTCCAGAAGTTAGATCAGATGGCAAATTGTATTTGGTGCTAGGCCTTTCCCTTTAGGTTTTACCCCAACAATGTTTTCATTAGTTTCGCTCACTCTCGAAATCAAGCATTTTACAGCAGGTTGGAGCAGCCTGTATCTCAGCACAGGAATAAGGTAGGGAAGAATTCAAATACTCATTTTGACTGCCTCCAGAAGTTAGATCAGATGGCAAATTGTATTTGGTGCTAGGTCTTTCCCTTTAGGTTTTACCCCAACAATGTTTTCATTAGTTTCGCTCACTCTCGAAATCAAGCATTTTACAGCAGGTTGGAGCAGCCTGTATCTCAGCACAGGAATAAGGTAGGGAAGAATTCAAATACTCATTTTGACTGCCTCCAGAAGTTAGATCAGATGGCAAATTGTATTTGGTGCTAGGTCTTTCCCTTTAGGTTTTACCCCAACAATGTTTTCATTAGTTTCGCTCACTCTCGAAATCAAGCATTTTACAGCAGGTTGGAGCAGCCTGTATCTCAGCACAGGAATAAGGTAGGGAAGAATTCTAAGGATCATTTTGACTGCCTCCAGAAGTTAGATCAGATGGCCAATGCAATTTGGTGCAAGGCCTTTCCCTTTAGGTTTTACCCCAACTATGTTTTCATTAGTTTCGCTCACTCTCGAAATCAAGCATTTTACAGCAGGTTGGAGCAGCCTGTATCTCAGCACAGGAATAAGGTAGGGAAGAATTCAAATACTCATTTTGACTGCCTCCAGAAGTTAGATCAGATGGCAAATTGTATTTGGTGCTAGGTCTTTCCCTTTAGGTTTTACCCCAACAATGTTTTCATTAGTTTCGCTCACTCTCGAAATCAAGCATTTTACAGCAGGTTGGAGCAGCCTGTTTCTCAGCACAAGAATAAGGTAGGGAAGAATTCAAATACTCATTTTGACTGCCTCCAGAAGTTAGATCAGATGGCCAATGCAATTTGGTGCAAGGCCTTTCCCTTTAGGTTTTACCCCAACAATGTTTTCATTAGTTTCGCTCACTCTCGAAATCAAGCATTTTACAGCAGGTTGGAGCAGCCTGTATCACAGCACAGGAAAAAGGTAGGGAAGAATTCTAAGGATCATTTTGACTGCCTCCAGAAGTTAGATCAGATGGAAAATTGAATTTGGTGCCAGGTTTTTCCCTTTAGGTTTTACCCCAACAATGTTTTCATTAGTTTCGCTCACTCTCGAAATCAAGCATTTTACAGCAGGTTGGAGCAGCCTGTATCTCAGCACAGGAATAAGGTAGGGAAGAATTCTAAGGATCATTTTGACTGCCTCCAGAAGTTAGATCAGATGGCAAATTGTATTTGGTGCTAGGCCTTTCCCTTTAGGTTTTACCCCAACAATGTTTTCATTAGTTTCGCTCACTCTCGAAATCAAGCATTTTACAGCAGGTTGGAGCAGCCTGTATCTCAGCACAGGAATAAGGTAGGGAAGAATTCAAATACTCATTTTGACTGCCTCCAGAAGTTAGATCAGATGGCCAATGCAATTTGGTGCAAGGCCTTTCCCTTTAGGTTTTACCCCAACAATGTTTTCATTAGTTTCGCTCACTCTCGAAATCAAGCATTTTACAGCAGGTTGGAGCACCCTGTATCTCAGCACAGGAATAAGGTAGGGAAGAATTCTAAGGATCATTTTGACAGCCTCCAGAAGTTAGATCAGATGGCAAATTGTATTTGGTGCTAGGTCTTTCCCTTTAGGTTTTACCCCAACAATGTTTTCATTAGTTTCGCTCACTCTCGAAATCAAGCATTTTACAGCAGGTTGGAGCAGCCTGTATCTCAGCACAGGAATAAGGTAGGGAAGAATTCAAATACTCATTTTGACTGCCTCCAGAAGTTAGATCAGATGGCCAATGCAATTTGGTGCTAGGCCTTTCCCTTTAGGTTTTACCCCAACAATGTTTTCATTAGTTTCGCTCACTCTCGAAATCAAGCATTTTACAGCAGGTTGGAGCAGCCTGTATCTCAGCACAGGAATAAGGTAGGGAAGAATTCAAATACTCATTTTGACTGCCTCCAGAAGTTAGATCAGATGGCAAATTGTATTTGGTGCTAGGTCTTTCCCTTTAGGTTTTACCTCAACAATGTTTTCATTAGTTTCGCTCACTCTCGAAATCAAGCATTTTACAGCAGGTTGGAGCAGCCTGTATCGCAGCACAGGAATAAGGTAGGGAAGAATTCAAATACTCATTTTGACTGCCTCCAGAAGTTAGATCAGATGGCCAATGCAATTTGGTGCAAGGCCTTTCCCTTTAGGTTTTACCCCAACTATGTTTTCATTAGTTTCGCTCACTCTCGAAATCAAGCATTTTACAGCAGGTTGGAGCAGCCTGTATCTCAGCACAGGAATAAGGTAGGGAAGAATTCAAATACTCATTTTGACTGCCTCCAGAAGTTAGATCAGATGGCCAATGCAATTTGGTGCTAGGCCTTTCCCTTTAGGTTTTACCCCAACAATGTTTTCATTAGTTTCGCTCACTCTCGAAATCAAGCATTTTACAGCAGGTTGGAGCAGCCTGTTTCTCAGCACAAGAATAAGGTAGGGAAGAATTCAAATACTCATTTTGACTGCCTCCAGAAGTTAGATCAGATGGCCAATGCAATTTGGTGCAAGGCCTTTCCCTTTAGGTTTTACCCCAACAATGTTTTCATTAGTTTCGCTCACTCTCGAAATCAAGCATTTTACAGCAGGTTGGAGCAGCCTGTATCACAGCACAGGAAAAAGGTAGGGAAGAATTCTAAGGATCATTTTGACTGCCTCCAGAAGTTAGATCAGATGGAAAATTGAATTTGGTGCCAGGTTTTTCCCTTTAGGTTTTACCCCAACAATGTTTTCATTAGTTTCGCTCACTCTCGAAATCAAGCATTTTACAGCAGGTTGGAGCAGCCTGTATCTCAGCACAGGAATAAGGTAGGGAAGAATTCTAAGGATCATTTTGACTGCCTCCAGAAGTTAGATCAGATGGCAAATTGTATTTGGTGCTAGAACTTTCCCTTTAGGTTTTACCCCAACAATGTTTTCATTAGTTTCGCTCACTCTCGAAATCAAGCATTTTACAGCAGGTTGGAGCAGCCTGTATCTCAGCACAGGAATAAGGTAGGGAAGAATTCAAATACTCATTTTGACTGCCTCCAGAAGTTAGATCAGATGGCCAATGCAATTTGGTGCAAGGCCTTTCCCTTTAGGTTTTACCCCAACAATGTTTTCATTAGTTTCGCTCACTCTCGAAATCAAGCATTTTACAGCAGGTTGGAGCACCCTGTATCTCAGCACAGGAATAAGGTAGGGAAGAATTCTAAGGATCATTTTGACAGCCTCCAGAAGTTAGATCAGATGGCAAATTGTATTTGGTGCTAGGTCTTTCCCTTTAGGTTTTACCCCAACAATGTTTTCATTAGTTTCGCTCACTCTCGAAATCAAGCATTTTACAGCAGGTTGGAGCAGCCTGTATCTCAGCACAGGAATAAGGTAGGGAAGAATTCAAATACTCATTTTGACTGCCTCCAGAAGTTAGATCAGATGGCCAATGCAATTTGGTGCTAGGCCTTTCCCTTTAGGTTTTACCCCAACAATGTTTTCATTATTTTCGCTCACACTCGAAATCAAGCACTTTACAGCAGGTTGGAGCACCCTGTATCACAGCACAGGAATAAGGTAGGGAAGAATTCTAAGGATCATTTTGACTGCCTCCAGAAGTTAGATCAGATGAAAAATTGAATTTGGTGCCAGGTTTTTCCCTTTAGGTTTTACCCCAACAATGTTTTCATTAGTTTCGCTCACTCTCGAAATCAAGCATTTTACAGCAGGTTGGAGCACCCTGTATCTCAGCACAGGAATAAGGTAGGGAAGAATTCTAAGGATCATTTTGACTGCCTCCAGAAGCTAGATCAGATGGCCAATGGAATTTGGTGCTAGGCCTTTCCCTTTAGGTTTTACTCCAACAATGTTTTCATTAGTTTCGCTCACTCTCGAAATCAAGCATTTTACAGCAGGTTGGAGCAGCCTGTATCGCAGCACAGGAATAAGGTAGGGAAGAATTCAAATACTCATTTTGACTGCCTCCAGAATTTAGATCAGATGGCAAATTGTATTTGGTGCTAGGTCTTTCCCTTTAGGTTTTACCCCAAAAATGTTTTCATTAGTTTCGCTCACTCTCGAAATCAAGCATTTTACAGCAGGTTGGAGCAGCCTGTATCTCAGCACAGGAATAAGGTAGGGAAGAATTCAAATACTCATTTTGACTGCCTTCAGAAGTTAGATCAGATGGCAAATTGTATTTGGTGCTAGGTCTTTCCCTTTAGGTTTTACCCCAACAATGTTTTCATTAGTTTCGCTCACTCTCGAAATCAAGCATTTTACAGCAGGTTGGAGCAGCCTGTATCTCAGCACAGGAATAAGGTAGGGAAGAATTCAAATACTCATTTTGACTGCCTCCAGAAGTTAGATCAGATGGCCAATGCAATTTGGTGCTAGGCCTTTCCCTTTAGGTTTTACCCCAACAATGTTTTCATTAGTTTCGATCACTCTCGAAATCAAGCATTTTACAGCAGGTTGGAGCAGCCTGTATCTCAGCACAGGAATAAGGTAGGGAAGAATTCTAAGGATCATTTTGACAGCCTCCAGAAGTTAGATCAGATGACAAATTGTATTTGGTGCTAGGTCTTTCCCTTTAGGTTTTACCCCAACAATGTTTTCATTAGTTTCGCTCACTCTCGAAATCAAGCATTTTACAGCAGGTTGGAGCAGCCTGTATCTCAGCACAGGAATAAGGTAGGGAAGAATTCAAATACTCATTTTGACTGCCTCCAGAAGTTAGATCAGATGGCCAATGCAATTTGGTGCAAGGCCTTTCCCTTTAGGTTTTACCCCAACAATGTTTTCATTAGTTTCGCTCACTCTCGAAATCAAGCATTTTACAGCAGGTTGGAGCAGCCTGTATCTCAGCACAGGAATAAGGTAGGGAAGAATTCAAATACTCATTTTGACTGCCTCCAGAAGTTAGATCAGATGGCAAATTGTATTTGGTGCTAGGTCTTTCCCTTTAGGTTTTACCCCAACAATGTTTTCATTAGTTTCGCTCACTCTCGAAATCAAGCATTTTACAGCAGGTTGGAGCAGCCTGTATCTCAGCACAGGAATAAGGTAGGGAAGAATTCAAATACTCATTTTGACTGCCTCCAGAAGTTAGATCAGATGGCCAATGCAATTTGGTGCAAGGCCTTTCCATTTAGGTTTTACCCCAACAATGTTTTCATTAGTTTCGCTCACTCTCGAAATCAAGCATTTTACAGCAGGTTGGAGCAGCCTGTATCTCAGCACAGGAATAAGGTAGGGAAGAATCCTAAGGATCATTTTGACAGCCTCCAGAAGTTAGATCAGATGGCAAATTGTATTTGGTGCTAGGTCTTTCCCTTTAGGTTTTACCCCAACAATGTTTTCATTAGTTTCGCTCACTCTCGAAATCAAGCATTTTACAGCAGGTTGGAGCAGCCTGTATCTCAGCACAGGAATAAGGTAGGGAAGAATTCAAATACTCATTTTGACTGCCTCCAGAAGTTACGATCAGATGGCCAATGCAATTTGGTGCTAGGCCTTTCCCTTTAGGTTTTACCCCAACAATGTTTTCATTAGTTTCGCTCACTCTCGAAATGAAGCATTTTACAGCAGGTTGGCGCAGCCTGTATCTCAGCACAGGAATAAGGTAGGGAAGAATTCAAATACTCATTTTGACTGCCTCCAGAAGTTAGATCAGATGGCCAATGCAATTTCGTGCTAGGCCTTTCCCTTTAGGTTTTACCCCAACAATGTTTTCATTAGTTTCGCTCACTCTCGAAATCAAGCATTTTACAGCAGGTTGGAGCACCCTGTATCTCAGCACAGGAATAAGGTAGGGAAGAATTCTAAGGATCATTTTGACTGCCTCCAGAAGTTAGATCAGATGGAAAATTGTATTTGGTGCCAGGTTTTTCCCTTTAGGTTTTACCCCAACAATGTTTTCATTAGTTTCGCTCACTCTCGAAATCAAGCATTTTACAGCAGGTTGGAGCAGACTGTATCTCAGCACAGGAATAAGGTAGGGAAGAATTCTAAGGATCATTTTGACTGCCTCCAGAAGTTAGATCAGATGGCCAATGGAATTTGGTGCTAGGTCTTTCCCTTTAGGTTTTACCCCAACAATGTTTTCATTAGTTTCGCTCACTCTCGAAATCAAGCATTTTACAGCAGGTTGGAGCAGCCTGTATCTCAGCACAGGAATAAGGTAGGGAAGAATTCTAAGGATCATTTTGACTGCCTCCAGAAGTTAGATCAGATGGCCAATGCAATTTGGTGCTAGGCCTTTCCCTTTAGGTTTTACCCCAACAATGTTTTCATTAGTTTCGCTCACTCTCGAAATCAAGCATTTTACAGCAGGTTGGAGCACCCTGTATCTCAGCACAGGAATAAGGTAGGGAAGAATTCAAATACTCATTTTGACTGCCTCCAGAAGTTAGATCAGATGGCCAATGCAATTTGGTTCTAGGCCTTTCTCTTTAGGTTTTACCCCATCAATGTTTTCATTAGTTTCGATCACTCTCGAAATCAAGCATTTTACAGCAGGTTGGAGCAGCCTGTATCTCAGCACAGGAATAAGGTAGGGAAGAATTCAAATACTCATTTTGACTGCCTCCAGAAGTTAGATCAGATGGCAAATTGTATTTGGTGCAAGGTCTTTCCCTTTAGGTTTTACCCCAACAATGTTTTCATTAGTTTCGCTCACTCTCGAAATCAAGCATTTTACAGCAGGTTGGAGCAGCCTGTATCTCAGCACAGCAATAAGGTAGGGAAGAATTCTAAGGATCATTTTTGACAGCCTCCAGAAGTTAGATCAGATGGCAAATTGTATTTGGTGCTAGGTCTTTCCCTTTAGGTTTTACCCCAACAATGTTTTCATTAGTTTCGCTCGCTCTCGAAATCAAGCATTTTACAGCAGGTTGGAGCAGCCTGTATCTCAGCACAGGAATAAGGTAGGGAAGAATTCAAATACTCATTTTGACTGCCTCCAGAAGTTAGATCAGATGGCAAATTGTATTTGGTGCTAGGCCTTTCCCTTTAGGTTTTACCCCAACAATGTTTTCATTAGTTTCGCTCACTCTCGAAATCAAGCATTTTACAGCAGGTTGGAGCAGCCTGTATCTCAGCACAGGAATAAGGTAGGGAAGAATTCTAAGGATCATTTTGACTGCCTCCAGAAGTTAGATCAGATGGCCAATGCAATTTGGTGCTAGGCCTTTCCCTTTAGGTTTTACCCCAACAATGTTTTCATTAGTTTCGCTCACTCTCGAAATCAAGCATTTTACAGCAGGTTGGAGCAGCCTGTATCTCAGCACAGGAATAAGGTAGGGAAGAATTCTAAGGATCATTTTGACTGCCTCCAGAAGTTAGATCAGATGGCCAATGCAATTTGGTGCTAGGTCTTTCCCTTTAGGTTTTACCCCAACAATGTTTTCATTAGTTTCGCTCACTCTCGAAATCAAGCATTTTACAGCAGGTTGAGCAGCCTGTATCTCAGCACAGGAATAAGGTAGGGAAGAATTCAAATACTCATTTTGACTGCCTCCAGAAGATAGATCAGATGGCCAATGCAATTTGGTGCTAGGCCTTTCCCTTTAGGTTTTACCCCAACAATGTTTTCATTAGTTTCGCTCACTCTCGAAATCAAGCATTTTACAGCAGGTTGGAGCAGCCTGTATCTCAGCACAGGAATAAGGTAGGGAAGAATTCAAATACTCATTTTGACTGCCTCCAGAAGTTAGATCAGATGGCAAATTGTATTTGGTGCTAGGTCTTTCCCTTTAGGTTTTACCCCAACAATGTTTTCATTAGTTTTGCTCACTCTCGAAATCAAGCATTTTACAGCAGGTTGGAGCAGCCTGTATCTCAGCACAGGAATAAGGTAGGGAAGAATTCTAAGGATCATTTTGACTGCCTCCAGAAGTTAGATCAGATGGCCAATGCAATTTGGTGCTAGGCCTTTCCCTTTAGGTTTTACCCCAACAATGTTTTCATTAGTTTCGCTCACTCTCGAAATCAAGCATTTTACAGCAGGTTGGAGCACCCTGTATCTCAGCACAGGAATAAGGTAGGGAAGAATTCTAAGGATCATTTTGACTGCCTCCAGAAGTTAGATCAGATGGCCAATGCAATTTGGTGCTAGGCCTTTCCCTTTAGGTTTTACCCCAACAATGTTTTCATTAGTTTCGCTCACTCTCGAAATCAAGCATTTTACAGCAGGTTGGAGCAGCCTGTATCGCAGCACAGGAATAAGGTAGGGAAGAATTCAAATACTCATTTTGACTGCCTCCAGAAGTTAGATCAGATGGCCAATGCAATTTGGTGCTAGGCCTTTCCCTTTAGGTTTTACCCCAACAATGTTTTCATTAGTTTCGCTCACTCTCGAAATCAAGCATTTTACAGCAGGTTGGAGCACCCTGTATCTCAGCACAGGAATAAGGTAGGGAAGAATTCTAAGGATCATTTTGACAGCCTCCAGAAGTTAGATCAGATGGCAAAGTTGTATTTGGTGCTAGGTCTTTCCCTTTAGGTTTTACCCCAACAATGTTTTCATTAGTTTCGCTCACTCTCGAAATCAAGCATTTTACAGCAGGTTGGAGCAGCCTGTATCTCAGCACAGGAATAAGGTAGGGAAGAATTCTAAGGATCATTTTGACTGCCTCCAGAAGTTAGATCAGATGGCCAATGCAATTTGGTGCAAGGCCTTTCCCTTTAGGTTTTACCCCAACAATGTTTTCATTAGTTTCGCTCACTCTCGAAATCAAGCATTTTACAGCAGGTTGGAGCAGCCTGTATCTCAGCACAGGAATAAGGTAGGGAAGAATTCAAATACTCATTTTGACTGCCTCCAGAAGTTAGATCAGATGGCAAATTGTATTTGGTGCTAGGTCTTTCCCTTTAGGTTTTACCCCAACAATGTTTTCATTAGTTTCGCTCACTCTCGAAATCAAGCATTTTACAGCAGGTTGGAGCAGCCTGTATCTCAGCACAGGAATAAGGTAGGGAAGAATTCAAATACTCATTTTGACTGCCTCCAGAAGTTAGATCAGATGGCAAATTGTATTTGGTGCTAGGTCTTTCCCTTTAGGTTTTACCCCAACAATGTTTTCATTAGTTTCGCTCACGAAATCAAGCATTTTACAGCAGGGTGGAGCAGCCTGTATCTCAGCACAGGAATAAGGTAAGGAAGAATTCAAATACTCATTTTGACTGCCTCCAGAAGTTAGATCAGATGGCCAATGCAATTTGGTGCAAGGCCTTTCCCTTTAGGTTTTACCCCAACTATGTTTTCATTAGTTTCGCTCACTCTCGAAATCAAGCATTTTACAGCAGGATGGAGCACCCTGTATCGCAGCACAGGAATAAGGTAGGGAAGAATTCAAATACTCATTTTGACTGCCTCCAGAAGTTAGATCAGATGGCAAATTGGATTTGGTGCTAGGCCTTTCCCTTTAGGTTTTACCCCAACAATGTTTTCATTAGTTTCGCTCACTCTCGAAATCAAGCATTTTACAGCAGGTTGTAGCACCCGGTATCTCAGCACAGGAATAAGGTAGGGAAGAATTCAAATACTCATTTTGACTGCCTCCAGAAGTTAGATCAGATGGCCAATGCAATTTGGTGCAAGGCCTTTCCCTTTAGGTTTTACCCCAACAATGTTTTCATTAGTTTCGCTCACTCTCGAAATCAAGCATTTTACAGCAGGTTGGAGCAGCCTGTATCTCAGCACAGGAATAAGGTAGGGAAGAATTCTAAGGATCATTTTGACAGCCTCCAGAAGTTAGATCAGATGGCCAATGCAATTTGGTGCTAGGCCTTTCCCTTTAGGTTTTACCCCAACAATGTTTTCATTAGTTTCGCTCACTCTCGAAATCAAGCATTTTACAGCAGGTTGGAGCAGCCTGTATCTCAGCACAGGAATAAGGTAGGGAAGAATTCAAATCCTCATTTTGACTGCCTGCAGAAGTTAGATCAGATGGCCAATGCAATTTGGTGCTAGGCCTTTCCCTTTAGGTTTTACCCCAACAATGTTTTCATTAGTTTCGCTCACTCTCGAAATCAAGCATTTTACAGCAGGTTGGAGCAGCCTGTATCTCAGCACAGCAATAAGGTAGGGAAGAATTCTAAGGATCATTTTGACAGCCTCCAGAAGTTAGATCAGATGGCAAATTGTATTTGGTGCTAGGTCTTTCCCTTTAGGTTTTACCCCAACAATGTTTTCATTAGTTTCGCTCGCTCTCGAAATCAAGCATTTTACAGCAGGTTGGAGCAGCCTGTATCTCAGCACAGGAATAAGGTAGGGAAGAATTCAAATACTCATTTTGACTGCCTCCAGAAGTTAGATCAGATGGCAAATTGTATTTGGTGCTAGGCCTTTCCCTTTAGGTTTTACCCCAACAATGTTTTCATTAGTTTCGCTCACTCTCGAAATCAAGCATTTTACAGCAGGTTGGAGCAGCCTGTATCTCAGCACAGGAATAAGGTAGGGAAGAATTCTAAGGATCATTTTGACTGCCTCCAGAAGTTAGATCAGATGGCCAATGCAATTTGGTGCTAGGCCTTTCCCTTTAGGTTTTACCCCAACAATGTTTTCATTTGTTTCGCTCACTCTCGAAATCAAGCATTTTACAGCAGGTTGGAGCAGCCTGTATCTCAGCACAGGAATAAGGTAGGGAAGAATTCTAAGGATCATTTTGACTGCCTCCAGAAGTTAGATCAGATGGCCAATGCTATTTGGTGCTAGGCCTTTCCCTTTAGGTTTTACCCCAACAGTGTTTTCATTAGTTTCGCTCACTCTCGAAATCAAGCATTTTACAGCAGGTTGGAGCAGCCTGTATCTCAGCACAGGAAAAAGGTAGGGAAGAATTCAAATACTCATTTTGACTGCCTCCAGAAGATAGATCAGATGGCCAATGCAATTTGGTGCTAGGCCTTTCCCTTTAGGTTTTACCCCAACAATGTTTTCATTAGTTTCGCTCACTCTCGAAATCAAGCATTTTACAGCAGGTTGGAGCAGCCTGTATCTCAGCATAGGAATAAGGTAGGGAAGAATTCAAATCCTCATTTTGACTGCCTCCAGAAGTTAGATCAGATGGCCAATGCAATTTGGTGCCACACCTTTCGCTTTAGGTTTTACCCCAACAATGTTTTCATTAGTTTCGCTCACTCTCGAAATCAAGCATTTTACAGCAGGTTGGAGCAGCCTGTATCTCAGCACAGGAATAAGGTAGGGAAGAATTCAAATACTCATTTTGACTGCCTCCAGAAGTTAGATCAGATGGCAAATTGTATTTGGTGCTAGGTCTTTCCCTTTAGGTTTTACCCCAACAATGTTTTCATTAGTTTTGCTCACTCTCGAAATCAAGCATTTTACAGCAGGTTGGAGCAGCCTGTATCTCAGCACAGGAATAAGGTAGGGAAGAATTCTAAGGATCATTTTGACTGCCTCCAGAAGTTAGATCAGATGGCCAATGCAATTTGGTGCTAGGCCTTTCCCTTTAGGTTTTACCCCAACAATGTTTTCATTAGTTTCGCTCACTCTCGAAATCAAGCATTTTACAGCAGGTTGGAGCAGCCTGTATCTCAGCACAGGAATAAGGTAGGGAAGAATTCTAAGGATCATTTTGACTGCCTCCAGAAGTTAGATCAGATGGCCAATGCAATTTGGTGCTAGGCCTTTCCCTTTAGGTTTTACCCCCACAATGTTTTCATTAGTTTCGCTCACTCTCGAAATCAAGCATTTTACAGCAGGTTGGAGCAGCCTGTATCTCAGCACAGGAATAAGGTAGGGAAGAATTCAAATACTCATTTTGACTGCCTCCAGAAGTTAGATCAGATGGCCAATGCAATTTGGTGCTAGGCCTTTCCCTTTAGGTTTTACCCCAACAATGTTTTCATTAGTTTCGCTCACTCTCGAAATCAAGCATTTTACAGCAGGTTGGAGCAGCCTGTATCTCAGCACAGGAATAAGGTAGGGAAGAATTCTAAGGATCATTTTGACAGCCTCCAGAAGTTAGATCAGATGGCAAATTGTATTTGGTGCTAGGTCTTTCCCTTTAGGTTTTACCCCAACAATGTTTTCATTAGTTTCGCTCACTCTCGAAATCAAGCATTTTACAGCAGGTTGGAGCAGCCTGTATCTCAGCACAGGAATAAGGTAGGGAAGAATTCAAATACTCATTTTGACTGCCTCCAGAAGTTAGATCAGATGGCAAATTGTATTTGGTGCTAGGTCTTTCCCTTTAGGTTTTACCCCAACAATGTTTTCATTAGTTTCGCTCACTCTCGAAATCAAGCATTTTACAGCAGGTTGGAGCAGCCTGTATCTCAGCACAGGAATAAGGTAGGGAAGAATTCAAATACTCATTTTGACTGCCTCCAGAAGTTAGATCAGATGGCAAATTGTATTTGGTGCTAGGTCTTTCCCTTTAGGTTTTACCCCAACAATGTTTTCATTAGTTTCGCTCACGAAATCAAGCATTTTACAGCAGGGTGGAGCAGCCTGTATCTCAGCACAGGAATAAGGTAAGGAAGAATTCAAATACTCATTTTGACTGCCTCCAGAAGTTAGATCAGATGGCCAATGCAATTTGGTGCAAGGCCTTTCCCTTTAGGTTTTACCCCAACTATGTTTTCATTAGTTTCGCTCACTCTCGAAATCAAGCATTTTACAGCAGGATGGAGCACCCTGTATCGCAGCACAGGAATAAGGTAGGGAAGAATTCAAATACTCATTTTGACTGCCTCCAGAAGTTAGATCAGATGGCAAATTGGATTTGGTGCTAGGCCTTTCCCTTTAGGTTTTACCCCAACAATGTTTTCATTAGTTTCGCTCACTCTCGAAATCAAGCATTTTACAGCAGGTTGTAGCACCCGGTATCTCAGCACAGGAATAAGGTAGGGAAGAATTCTAAGGATCATTTTGACTGCCTCCAGAAGTTAGATCAGATGGCAAATTGTATTTGGTGCTAGGTCTTTCCCTTTAGGTTTTACCCCAACAATGTTTTCATTAGTTTCGCTCACTCTCGAAATCAAGCATTTTACAGCAGGTTGGAGCAGCCTGTATCTCAGCACAGGAATAAGGTAGGGAAGAATTCAAATACTCATTTTGACTGCCTCCAGAAGTTAGATCAGATGGCCAATGCAATTTGGTGCTAGGTCTTTCCCTTTAGGTTTTACCCCAACAATGTTTTCATTAGTTTCGCTCACTCTCGAAATCAAGCATTTTACAGCAGGTTGGAGCAGCCTGTATCTCAGCACAGGAATAAGGTAGGGAAGAATTCTAAGGATCATTTTGACAGCCTCCAGAAGTTAGATCAGATGGCCAATGCAATTTGGTGCTAGGCCTTTCCCTTTAGGTTTTACCCCAACAATGTTTTCATTAGTTTCGCTCACTCTCGAAATCAAGCATTTTACAGCAGGTTGGAGCAGCCTGTATCTCAGCACAGGAATAAGGTAGGGAAGAATTCAAATCCTCATTTTGACTGCCTCCAGAAGTTAGATCAGATGGCCAATGCAATTTGGTGCTAGGCCTTTCCCTTTAGGTTTTACCCCAACAATGTTTTCATTAGTTTCGCTCACTCTCGAAATCAAGCATTTTACAGCAGGTTGGAGCAGCCTGTATCTCAGCACAGGAATAAGGTAGGGAAGAATTCTAAGGATCATTTTGACTGCCTCCAGAAGTTAGATCAGATGGCCAATGCAATTTGGTGCTAGGCCTTTCCCTTTAGGTTTTACCCCAACAATGTTTTCATTAGTTTCGCTCACTCTCGAAATCAAGCATTTTACAGCAGGTTGGAGCAGCCTGTATCGCAGCACAGGAATAAGGTAGGGAAGAATTCAAATACTCATTTTGACTGCCTCCAGAAGTTAGATCAGATGGCAAATTGTATTTGGTGCTAGGCCTTTCCCTTTAGGTTTTACCCCAACAATGTTTTCATTAGTTTCGCTCACTCTCGAAATCAAGCATTTTACAGCAGGTTGGAGCAGCCTGTATCTCAGCATAGGAATAAGGTAGGGAAGAATTCAAATACTCATTTTGACTGCCTCCAGAAGTTAGATCAG